>NW_027185715.1:1905096-1959173 GCF_028583685.1 Petaurus breviceps papuanus | reverse complement strand
ATAGATAGATAGATAGATAGATAGATAGATAGATAGATAGATAGATATAGATGTTTGTGTGTTTCTGAGGAAGTATACTTTTCAAGACCCCAGGCCCATCTGTACCCATCTTTCCACCCTCAGAAAGTAGAGAAGGGGCTGGGTCAGCTCATTTGGGGGGCAGGAGTCCTCTACTGAGATGCTTGGGCAACCAGTGAGCTATGAAATATAATGATCTCTGTCTGGAATGGGGGTGATAGTGGAGTCCCTGAGGTGGGGATTGCAAGGAGTCTCAAGCTTCAAAATAAGTTGAAGAGTAGAATAGCCCTGCATATCTCTACCATTAGATGGAGGTGAGGGCTTTTTTGGGCTGGGAACATGAAGGAAGAGTCCCTTAAATGAGAGTTCTGGGCATGGATGGTGTTTGTGAGTTCAAGATGGGTTAGCATGAGGGTACAGGAGAACAGAAATATGTAGGAAATTTTAGTCTATGCCCTAAGCTATCTTCTGAAGAAGGTAATGGGTTGACTCTCAAAGGATGAGAATATGGAAGAATAGGAAAGGGAAAAGAAGAGAATAAGGATTTTTATAATACCTGCTATGTGCCAGGTACTATGTTAACAAATATTATCTCATTTGATCCTCACAACAACCCTATGACATTATTATCCCCATTGTATAGTTGAGGAAATCCACAGAGATGAAGCAGTTTGCTTGATCATACAGATAGTGAGTATCTGAGGCTAGATTTGAACTCGGTCTTCCTGATTCCAGGCCCAGTGCTTTATGTACCACCAGCTGCCTCAATAGAATACCCAGGGTGAGAGTGGAAGGATTTCCAGAATTGTGTTGGGAAAGAGGAATCCCCATCTTGGTTGGGGCAGAAATTTGTGAACAACCTGCCTGAGGTGAGGTGAGAAGGGAATCCATATGTAAGTATCCCCTTCTCCATGTCCTCCTCTCCCTTTATAAACATTAACTGCAGCCACAGGCCTCCACCACCATGTCTGGGATGTCAGTCTTGACAATGTTGCTGTCACGGTCATAGTAGAGAAGGGACAAAGGTCGATGGGCAGTGGGCACACAGCAGGAGCCTCCTCCAGCTGTTCCTGGGGCCCCATTAGCCTTGAGCAAGTTGAGCACAGCAGTATGGAAAGAGGCCGCAATTCCTGGCATGCCTGCTACATGTAGTGGGCACTGCCCGGTACAGAAGTTCATAGCATAACCTTCAGGCTGAATGATCCAGTCATGCCAGCCTATCTCCCGGAAATCTACAAAGAATTCTTGTCGACAACACATTTGAGACCCACCTTGGCACTCAATGCCTCGACGATGAATTTGGTGCTTTTTTCCTATTCTCACCCGAGCTATTATAAAGGGCTGTTGGGCATCCTTGTCCAAGACAACTGGGCTCTGGGCTCCCCAGCCTTTGGGCTCCAATTCTAGGGTTAAGTGCCCCTGACTATATGCAGCCTGAGCCTCCGGTCCCAGGAGGAACTGGTACCAGCCACTGGAATCTACCTCTAGCTGCTGGGTGGTCAAATTGAGGTTGGCATCCTGTGGCCCAGGTACCAGGACCTTCACATGTATACTCCATGTGCCATTGGAAGGAATCTGCAAGAAGAAACCCAGCCTGGCTTGGACGACCTCAAAGTTAGCACTGGTTTGATCTGCGGAGAGTCGGAAATCCAGCACTGTCCGGGTCCTATTGGCAGTAGAATGGCCTATAGAAAAAGGGGGCAACAGTCATCCTGGCTGTCCTATCGATTCATTAAAGAATCAGCCCTGCGGCAGCTAGGTGGTACAGTGAATAGAGCACCTGCCCTGAAGTCAGCAGGATCTGAGTTCAAATCCAGCCTCAGACACTTGACAAGAGTGTGACTTTGGGCAAGTCACTTAACTCCAATTGCCTTACCTTCCCCCCCCCCCAAAAAAAAAAAAAAAGAATCAGCCCTTCCTTTTTGACCATACTTTTTGTGTTTCCTCACTTCACTTCTTCCAGGTGAGGACCAAATGAGAATTGTAAACAGCTCTATAGATGTTAAAGTTTTATATAAATGTCAGCTATTTCAGAGTAGCCCCTTTCTTCCCAGTCTTTTCTTCAGAAGCCTTAATCTATCTTCCCTTCCATCTATGCTATGAATCCTTTTTGTCCTCAGGTCTCTCTAATCATAAGACATCTCCTTCTAAGGTCTAACCCAAATCTTTCTGCTACAGGTTCAGTCTTTTTAGTCTCTTCTCTGTGGGGAATGGGGAACTCATTCAGTACACAATCCTTTTTTGGAAAACAAACCAAAAAAAACCCCTCCAACCAATCATTTAATACCAAAATTACCTTGTAAAGTCCTGGCCTTTTTGTCCAATATCTTGTTAGACATATGTTACTCTATGACAAATGCCATCACCAAGGTCCTCTCATAATTTTGTCTTCCCCACTCCCTGGGATGGGAGTGGAGGGTAATGTTATTCAGTTTTGGTCTGAGCTATTCTGAATGGTGGGTGAGAGAAAACTTATTTAACTTACTAATTTAGTTGGTCCCAGACCATTCACATCCCATCCAATTATCTACTAGGAAATCTGGGCCTACCAAGTGCAAATATCTTGACATCTTCCCCAACAACCACCAACTTTTGCTCTTATGGCCAGAACCTTAACCACAGAGAAAGGAATTGACCTGCTGCTGGATCAAGACTCTCACATTCTACCCTTGACTCTGACTTTGGAAAAGCACTAGAGGGAATGAGAGCAGGATGCCATCTTAACCTGATAGGTTCCAGCAAACAGACATGGGGAGCAGTTGCTAAAAGATTAGTCATGAAGACCTGCTGGAGAATTGGGCCAGCATGAAGGGGAGTCATGGCTAGAAGAAAAAGTTGTCCAGATCACAGATAGTGGGGCAGGATTAATCCTGTCCTGGGAGTAGGTAATCCCTTCTGCTCTCGGAGAAAGCTGCTTATCCGATTTCTAGTTACCTTATAAGTTATCTAGGCATGTACAAACTAATTTGCTCCTTACCTGTTCCTTTCAAATTAGATTTTTTTTAATGTACTTCTCATAAAATGCACTAAATAATGGTTTAAATTATGGAGATTTTTGTAAACTCAATTTGAAGTTTGCTAGCTACACATTTAATAGAAATTTATTTATTGGGTTTCTTAGGCTGTTTTAATGAGTGCCTGGAATGAAAAAAGGAGGCTATCACCAGGAAGATAACACTGGTAAATTCAAGCTAGTATAATCCCACAGGTATGGTAGGTGAGATAGATGGGTAGCAATTTTTCTTCCCTTAGAAGGTACAATGGGTTTGAAAGAAAATCTATGCCCCAGAAGGGGGAGTGAGTTTTCCAGTAAGCCCTGTCCATACAGAGGGATGGGGGAGGCATTTCCCTGATAGGTCAGACAATTCCCTTGGTTCAGTGGTAATTGACAATCCTGCCTTGCCACCTGGTGATGGTTATACTCATGTTCTAGGAATGATAGTCACATCAATGCCACCAATGCTACTAGAAAAGATGTGACAATTGACTGCCCTTTGGCTCAACTAATAATCCTCGTGACTTCCCAAACTGAAACTCTTTTCCCTGGCTCCTATTCCCTTTTTCTTTTTTTAGGATTCTTTTTCCTCTGTCTCCACACTCCACACCATGATTCTGGAAAAGGAAGAAAGGTGCTTCCTTTTAAATTTAGTAGTTTCCCCCAATTCTGAGATTCCAAAGTCTCTTAAAACCTACCCATTTAGCCAATAATGGGTCAATGAGGCTCATTAGGCTACACAGTAGGCAAACCCAGCCATGAGTTACCAGACCCAGTTTATAGGAATTCATAGGATTTAAGACTATAAAAAATACTTTAAAAATCAGGGTGTCAAACTCCTTCATTTTAAAGATTTTGAATCTGAGATCCAGAAAAGTGAAGTGGCTTTTCCCAAGGCTAGATAGATACTAAGTATCAGAGCTGGGATTTCCACCCAGATCTTCTAACTCCAAATCTAGGTATTTTTATTTCATTGTAGTCCCAATTCTCAAGCCTAAGGATTGGCCTGAGATCACAATACCCTCCCTTCAGTAGGCAGCTGTGGAGGGCATCACTGGGGTCTCTGTTGTCTGGTTCCTAAAATCACTAAGGTATGGGCATGACTTTATTTACCCTCTCCTCTTCTGTTTTTTCTGTCTTTCTTCAGAGGTCCTATCATACCCCCCATACTTGTTCAGGTCATCCTAGGAACTAGGTTAAGGGCTGTCTAGGGCATGAAGTGGGTAGAGTAAGGAATGAGTAGATGAAATAGAAAGGGTTCTGGATATTGACCTCTACTTTTTTTTTTTTTGGTGCCAAATCTGAGAATGGCAGGAGGTTGTATTATATAAGATTCCCAATGGGACAAGGGAAAAGGTTGGGGAAGGAGGTGAGAGGGCTGAATTGTTATTACTTTTAGAAGTAGTTCTGCTGCATTGTTGGATTGTTCTATTTTTAAGAAGAGTTTGTATATCTCAGTTCCCACACCTACCTGTCTCAGCAAAACTGATGATCTCGTACTCCTGTTCCTCAACTCCAATCCCAGAAACCCCTAAACTGCTCCCAGACAAAATTCTTCCCCTGGGACCCTGGAGACGCCACAGTGCAGTCCGAAGGGTGGCTCTGGACACAGGCTGGATCAATGTCGGGCGCTGAGTTAAGTGCAGTTTATCCAGTATACTTTGCTTTGCCAGATTGAGTAGCAGTTCTCGTTGCCCTTCAGGATCTGAACCGGGCACTCCACATGCTGGACATTGACTACCACCCCATTTTGTGCCTGCTGCAGTTGGAATCAGGAGCAAGAGACCCAGGAATAGAACGGAGGCCATTGTCTGCCGGAAGAAATACCTGAAATCTGGGGCTTAGGGCTTCAGCCACTGTGAGACTTGAGTTTTAAATGCTAGAGTCCACACCAAAGGGTGTGTGCCCAGTTGGCATGATTCTTCTCTGCAGGGGAGATGGTGGCCACACATCTGGCTTGAGAAGGAGAAGACCAACACTAGAACCTGTCAGACATTGGCAACTGATAAGTAACTAAAGTACAAAGCAGGGACTGGGGTGGGGGGCGGTTTGTTTGGAAAGAGCGAAAGTTCCGTCAATCAATTTTGGAAGGTAGGCAATTACCATTTATGTTAGCTGCCTGCTCTGGGAGCAAAGGTTAGAGGTGAAATTCTCCTCTATCACAAAATACTCAGAGAATTGAGAAAGGGAAGATGGATCCAAGCCCTCCAGTAACAGACTACTTTAAAGATTGACCCTCAAATAAGAAATTCTAATTTGCATGATTTAATTTAAATTAACAAGCATTAAAGTTTTTTCTCAACTACATGCAAAATTTTTTTAACATTCTTTTTTTTTTAAATTTTGAGTTCCAAATTGTTTCCCTCCCCTTGAGAAGGCAGGTAATTTTATATAGATGTGTAGTCACACAAAACATTTCCATATTAGTGATGTTGCAAAAGAAAACACAGATCAAAACCAAACAAACAAGAAAAATAAAAAAGTTTTAAAAAATGCTTCAATCTGCATTCAGACTCTATCAGTTCCTTCTCTGGAGGTGGATAGCAATTTTTATCATACATCCTTCAGAATTGTCTTGGATCATTGTATTGCTGAAAATACCTAAGTCATTCACAATCGTTTGTTGTTTAATATTGCTATTACTGTACACATTGCTCTCCTGGTTCTGCTCACTTCATTTTGTATATTTATATAAGTTTTCCCAGATTTTTCTGAAAGCATCCTGCTCATCATTTCTTAAAGCGCATAATTTCTTAGTACAGGGGTACCTCCCACTGTGCAGCCAGCAGTGAATGAAGAATCCACAGTGACTCACTTCTCAAACTCAAAAGACTGCCTCCGATGCTGGAAATGTCCATCTCGGGATGGATGTTCTGTTGAATATGCTCAGGTAAGAAACCCAAAATAAGAGAGGAAGCTAGGGCTTTGAGATCCAGCCTTAAGCTCACCTGGACCACTCTTGTGTACTAGTTGCATGTGTAAACCATTTCAAGATACCTCATGTGAAGAGTGGGGCAGGGAGAGAGTGAGACAGAGAGATACCAGAGCACCAGAGGGCAAAGTCCCTTCTTGAGTTGGTGGCTCTTACTGGTTTAGCAGCCAATCCTTTCTGAACTCTCTCTTTTTAGCTATCACGTGGGAATATGGGCGGAGGGGATAGGGCTGGGGGAAGATGGGGTGGAGGCAGAACCAATCAGGGTTTGCTGCATCATCCCATGTTCCAAGCCCTTTAACACTGAGCCATACATGTCTCTGGAAGTTACCAGGAGGACTCATTGAATAATAATAATAGCTAGCATTTATGTAGTGCTTACTATGTTCCAGGTACTATGGTAAATACTTTATTATCCCATTTGATCCTTACAACGACCCTGGAATGTAGGTTCTGCTATTATCCCCATTTTATAGAAGAGGCAAACAGAGGCTAAGTGACTTACCCAGGTTAACACAGCTGGTAAGTATCTGAAGTTGGAGGCAAAATCAGGTCTAGTATGTTATTAAGTCTATTAGTATCAGTAATATAATATAATATGTAATATAAGTATTAGTATCAGTCTAATCTGACTCCAGGCCCAGTACTCTATCTACTGTGCTACTTAGCTGTCCAAGGGATGGGCCCTGCCCATTCTCACACATTCATCTTCAGGTGGAAGCTAAACATTCAAACCAAACCCACTATACACCTCAGTGTGTATACATTGCTTCCACTGATGGAAGGATGGAATAGCTCCTTGAGGCTGAGAATTGTTTAATCTTTGTCTTTATATCCCTAGTGCTTCGCACATAGTAGGCCCTTCATAAATGCTTTTTGAATGATGAATGGATTTATTGATAAAGGGAGTGAAATAAATATGGATAGAGCCAGATTATATGAAGGTTTTTCATACCATGCTGAGGAACTTCTGTTTCATCCTAGAAGTAATAGGGAGCTACCAAGTAGCTAGGTGGCACAGGACCTGGGAGGTAGGAAAACTCACCTTTGTGAGTTCAAATCTGGCCTCAGACACTAGCTGTGTGACCCTGGGCAACTCACTTGACCCTGTTTGCTTCAGTTTCCTCATTTGTAAAATGAGCTGGAGAAAGAAATAGCAAAACACTCAAGTATCTTTGCCAAGAAAACCCCAAGTGGGGTCACAAAGAGTCAGATACAATTGAAACAACTGAACAATAGCACGTAGTAGGCAATTACTAAATGCTTATTGCCTTGCCTTGTTTTTAATATAAGGTGTGGTATAGTGGATTATCCAGTGCCAGGTCTGTGACCTCAGAAACTCGAACTAGCTGGGAGACAGTGGGCAAGTAACTTAACCCTGTTTGTCTCATTTTCTCATCTGTCAAAAGAGCTGGAGGAGGAAATAGCAAACTACCACAAATGGCGTCACAAAGAGTTGGACAAAATTGAACACCAGCAGCAACAGAGTTTCCTAAGCAGGAGGAATAACTCAGTCAGACCTGTGATTTAGGAAGATTATTTTGTCAGTTTGTAAGAATCATCCACACAGGTATTAATGACATCCTCAGAGAGGGTATTCTTTCTTTCCCATCCAACAATTGACTGTAAGATGTAGAGAATACAAGATCTCACTCTTTGTTAATTATGAAAACATCCACTTGATCTGGAATCCAATATAGTAAAACATTGCCCTAAAGGCTCTCTTTCAACAGGATGGTTTCCATCCATATACCAATATAATTCAAGATTTCTTTTTTTTTTTTTAAAGCAATCGGGGTTAAGTAACTTGCTCAAGTTTACATGGTCAGTTATTTCTGGGTGTGGTGCTGAGTATCTGAGCCCGGATTTGATCCAGGTCATCCCGACATTGGAGCCGGTGCTCTTACTCGCTGAGACACCTGGCCACCCCCTAAGCAATTGGGGTTAAGTAACTTGCACAAGGTTACACGGCCAGGTGTTTCTGGGTGGGTGCTAAGCGTCTGAGCCTGGGATTCGATCTCCAGGTCATCCCGACACTGGAGCCGGTGCTCCCACTCGCTGTGCTACCTGGCCGCCCCAAGATTTCTTGAAAGGTATAACAACAGAGATAACTTTGTTCAGTCACCCAATGGTGATAAATGTGAGGCAAGGCATAAAACAGGGAGATATATGTGCATAGTATATGTAGGATAAATAGTACAAATAGTTGATAAATTGGTCCCAGAACTAAACAGGAGTAAAAGAGTAGCCTGGATTGCCTTTAGGAGAGTATAAAGCTCTTTTAATGACCCCAAACTTCTTCTGGAAGCAAAGGGTTACCTTTTACATGCTAATATTCTACCTCTTGTTGTATGGCTATAGAACAAAACAACAGTCTCTATAGTATAAAAATTAATGCCTCCCCCCAAAAAAAATAAAAAAAAAATTAATGCCCTGCAGAATGGAGGCCATAACGGGTATCAGAAGTAAAAGACATCAAAGAAGTAAAGGATATCCGAGATGTTATTAGGGAAATAAAAGAAGTTGGATGAGTCAACTGTTAAGGGTGAGGGAGGAAAAACCTGAGTTTGATATCCTCTAAATGTTAGGAGAAAGTGAATAAAGCTTCCAGAATGTTGGGTGCACCCTCTGTGGCTATTTGTGAGAAGTCTTGTACAAGAGTCACCCAGGATGGGCAGACACTGATGGTCCACAATGTTGCATTACTGGAGGAAACATCTACATCACTGGAATCACTCATATATTTTGGGTATTTTGACTATTTGAGTGAAAGATGGTTGGAGACAGGAGAGCCTAAAACAGGAAAATTAATTAGGAAATAATTGTAATATGCCATAAAAGAAGCATTTGCATACCATTAATTTACTGCTAAAATGTCTCCTTATATCACTTCTCATCTTTGTTTCTCTATCAACATTGACCTCTTCATCCCCCTTCCTTTAATCCTATTCTCTCATCACTCTTTGACTCATTCTGCAAATATTCCTAATCTCTGTTGTAGTTTGAGTTTTTCTGGAAAGAACACTTAGGCACTGGCCAGGTGTTTCCACAATGGGTTAGTTCATAGAAAGAGAGATAAGGCTAAGCAAAAATTGTCTCAGATAGAGAATCTGTGTGCTAGGAAAGAGGTTTTTACACTAGGGATGGCTCATACTTAGAGATGGTTCTGCTGCTTGGGTTATAGGAATCCCAGTGATAAGATTTATTATTTTCTCTCGTTGTCGTTCCCTCCCCCCCCCCCCCCCCCCACACACACACTGGGTGGAAGATAACTCCCTGCTTCTCTCACATCCAAAGTTGTAACTAGGATGGTGTGACTGAGGTTTTGTTTCAGGGAACCAAACTGGGGTGAGGATTCCTTTGACCCACCATTCCTTTACCATGAGGGATGTGCTCTTCCTTAGCCTTTCAATATTCCAACCATTGCCTCTCACTTGAATTTTTTTTTTCCTGCACTTAGAATTCCTAACTACTTAACAAGTCCATACTCATTCAGGAGAATGTTGCCCCTAGATGATACCATCAACCCCAAGGCTTTCTCTTCTCCCTCAGGGGCTCCCTGGAGGAGATAGAAATTATAACAACACAGTTTAGAGAAGCCTGTCCACTTTTAATTTCAATTGAACTTTACAAAAACCCAGCAACATAGGCAAAGTTAAGTATCTTTAACCCCATTTTACAGATGAGAAAGCTACAGCTGAAAAGTGACATATCAAGTAATAGAATGGGTAGAGTAGAGTCATGGTTGGGTTAGACTCCATGTCTTCTTTCTCTGGTACAGTTTTGTACTATTTCATCTTGCTGTCTTTCAAGCAAAATGAAAATAGTGGAGGTAGAGACAGAGGAGATGTGCTCTTACCTCACAGGATCAGGAAAGAACCTGCATAGAAAGCATTTTGTAAACCCAAAAAGCTCATGCTGGTCCCCGTGGATGTTACTGTCTTCCCTCTGAGCTAACCACTTTATCCCATATGTAGCTTGTTTGGACACAGTCGTTTTCTATGTTGCTTCCCCCATTAGTCTGTGAGCCCCTTGAGGGCAAGGACTCTTTTTGCCTTTCTCCATCAACACAGTGCCTAGTCTACAGTACGAGCTTAATAAATGCTTGTGTGTGGGGGAAATTTGGAACTCAGAATCTTAGGGAAGTGAATGTTGAAAACTAAAAATAAATTAAAAAACAAATGCTTGTTGACTTAAAATATTATGTTAATGTCAGGTAGTAAGTACTATTCTGCAATAGTGTTTCTCCTATTAAGTAAGATTTTTTGCTAGATAGAGGCTTTGGATTTGGAGGAACTCAGGCAACAAGGAAGCCACGAGTTAATAAGACAAGTCAACAAGCATTTATTAATCCCTACAACGCGCCAAGCACAGTACTGAGAGCGGGGGGGTACAAATAAAGGCACAAACCAGTCCCTGCCCTCAAGGAGCTCACTTTCTTATGGGAGAGACAAGTATGTTCGAATATGATAAACAGAGGATAAACAGGAGTAATCTCAGAGGGGAGGCACAAGATTAAGGAGGGCTGAGAAAGGTTTTTTTAACAGAAGGTGGGATTTTAGCTAAGGGTGGAAGTGAGTTAGCCAATAAACTTTTATTGAGCGCCTCCTATATGCTAGGGACTGGGTATACAAAGAAAAGATAAAAGGCAGTCCCAGTTCTCAGGGAGCTGAAGAGAGAAGAAGGCACTAGAATGAAGAGATCGGGAAGTAGAAGAGATCGGGATCAGTAGCAGGTGGGATTGTAGCTGGGACTTGAAGGGAGCCTGGGAAGCCGGGAGGTGCAGCCTTGAAGGAAGTCAGGGGAGGAGGGAGAGAAAGCCAAAACCATCAATGCCAAAGGACCATCTTCAGTCCGGGAGGGACAGAACTTGGACGGATGGATCTTGGTGGGAAAAGGACCACGGCTCGGCAAGACAGCCTGGCGATGCAGGGATCCTCGTGGGTTGGGGTGCTTGGGAGGTCCCCAGGACCCCAATGCGCTTATTAAAGTGGAGCTGGGGAGCTCGGCCTGCCTCCCACCGTTCCCAAGGTAACGCCAGGGTGGGGAGGGGGTCAGCACGGAGGAGGCTGGAGCAGGTGTGCGAGGGTGAGCATGGTGGCCGTGGGGGGGAGGGGGGCGCGAAGGGAGGGATACGCAGGCCGCGGTGACGCGCAGACCGCAGGCCGCGGTGACGAGGACGCAGAGCGCGGTGACGTAGCGCGCAGGCCGCAGCGGGGGGGAGGGGGCGGACTCTGGGCCTTTCTTCCCCTTCTGGTTTTTCCCCCCCCTTTTCTCCCCTTTCCGGGTTTGGTTTCTCCCCTTTTCTCCCCCTTCTTCCCCTCCCCCTTTTCCCCCAGCCCCTTCCCCCTCCCCCCCTCCCCGGCCCGGCCTGGCCCGGCCCCCTCCCCCTGCCCCGGGCCCCGGGGGAAACCCCGCTAAGAAGAACCCGCCCCCGGGAGCGCGCCGCCCGGACGGGCCGGAGCCGGAGCCCGGTGAGGAGGCAGGCAGGGCCGGGGCCCGTGAGAGGGGAGGGGCGGGAAGGGGAGCGGGGCAGAGGGGAGGAAGGGGACGGAGAGTGGGGAGGGGGCTGCGCAGCGCAACCCCCTCCCCCGGGAGTAAGCGTGAGTGAGGGGTAGCGCGCGCGGCCCCTGGGGGCCACAACAGTGAGGGAGGGGGACCCTGGGGGAGGGCCGGGCTCAGGCGCCCTGGGGCTGGGGGAGGGGGTCCAGACCCGCGGTGGAGGCAGATGAGGACGGGGACTCCCGAAGGGGCCAGCCCCTGGCGCCAGGGAGGGGGCACCGGAGGTGAGCCTCGAGTGGGGGCGCCCCTCGGCTTGGAGGGAGGCCTCGGGGGCCGGGCCGTGGGGGGGCACCTGTGGCTGGACAGGCGGGTCTGGAGAAGCGTCGTTCCCTCGTGTATAGCCGCGACAGGAAGGGGGGAGGGGGAGATGCTGCCCGGGCTGCCGCTCTCCTTGCCCTGTGCCCACTTGGGCAGAGCCCGGGAGGAATTGGGAGTCAGAGGGCTTGAAGTGCTTTACACTCTGCCAGTGCCCCGGAGTTTCTAAAGGGGTGTTTGCAGGGAGGCAGTGTGGCATTTCCAGGGCAGGAAAAACTTCATCTACTCTTGGATTGGAGAATCCCAAAGGCCCCTTTCAGTTTGATGGAGTCACTTTTGGGCTCCTGAAAGCAGTTCTGTATCCTTCAGGGCCAAAAGTGAGTTATTTAAATATTCATCGCAGGTTATTTCTGCAGTTTAAGTCAATGAAATAGTATTGTAGTAATGGTGATAGTAAGAAACAGCTAACTTCTGAAGTGTGATAAAGACATTGAAACTGAGGATATTTCTAAATTCATCTCTAAATTGGGTTAAGTTAGTGTTTTCTTCATGTAGATCTGATTAAATTGGGGAAATCTCTCTGACTGTTGACCGATGAAAGGAGGCAACCAGAAAATTGTGGAGATGACGCTTTGAACTTAAAAAAAAATGTGGGAGACCCCAGTCTACATCACTTTTATTGAGACTTGTGGAGTCCCACTAAAAACATCCGTGGTCTGATTATTCTGTGTGGGATAGGCAACTTGTGGCATCAGTGCCACAAGATACAGTCATTGGTGACTTTTTACTATTCAACATATATTCTTTCTCTCTGTCTTCTTCCCACCCTATGTCTTACACCTGTTAATGACACTTACTAGTGTGCAAGGAGAAAAAAAATTCTAGTGGAAACTGGTTGTATCAACCCATGTTTCAATTGCATTCTTCCATTTTTATTGTCCATGGGGATGGGGAGGACAGAGTATCTTTAATTACAAGACTGACATTCCAACTGATTGTGTTTGATAGTAAGAGGCATTCATATATTTGTTCAGCAAACATTTATTAAATGTTTACTAATAGAGATGAGTCCCTAAACTTTTTTCCCAAGGAGTAATCAGTTTTGAAAATTTTATTATCCAAGTTCACATGTAGGTTTGCTGCTGTTATGTGGAAATATGACATCAAAGAATAAATTGATCCAAATGTATAAAAATGGGTTCTTCAGTTCTAGTCATGAGATTGAAATCTTGGGCAGCTTTTCTAAAGAATGGCCGGTATTAATGTGGTCTATTAGTGCTTACAGGTCTTTGGTTGAAGTCCATTTTAAAGGAGTGAGGATGGTGGGTCAAAGAAGTGTGTGAAAGTGGTAATGTTTTTAGGGGCAGAATAATTTCCGTCACTCAAGGTTTAGAATTTTACTCCTAGGCTCAGGGTCTTCCCTTGAACCTTGCTGGATTATCTAATAAGAAAAATAATTTCGTCTACTTCCTGATGGGAAAAGGGTATGGAGGGATGGTGGATGTGGTAGTGGTAATGATGGTGGCGTGGTATTGTGGTGTTCTGTGAATACTGTTGTATAAGGCTGACTTCAGTTTCTCGAACTTGAGTATTCCAGTAGAAGGAAGGTGTGTAAGTTTTGGGGTGTAAGACTGGGGTCTCCCACATTTTTTTTAAAGTTCAAAGTGTCTTCTCCTGCACAATTTCCTTTCATCAGTCAAGAATCAGAGAGATTTCCCCAATTTTTAATCAGATCTACATAAAGAAAACACTAACACACGTGTGTGCTAGTCCTTTCTATGCTCATTTGGAGACAATTGCATAGAAACTCTGAAGCTTCCTCCCTCGTTTCCCCAGGCTTCTTATCTCTCGAGGACAGCTTTCCCTAAAAGTACCAGAATGAATGAATTTCAAGCAATTTTGACTTCTCTCGTTTTCCCAGTCTTTTCTTCCCCCTTTAAAAAATGTTTTATAAACAACTTACATTCAATTTATATTTAAAGTGGAAAAAAGAGAAGGCTTCCTGAGTACCATGGGTTATCCTGAATTTACTTTTTGATTTCTTGGCTCTTGTTTAGGACCTCTGTTACCTTTTTTTGACCTTGCTAGAGTGGATTGAATGGGATAGTTCTTGGGGACTGTCATTACCTTGATCATTTCTCCTGCATCTCTAGGATACAACTTTTCAGCACTTTGTAGAGATGCTGGGAGCAGAACTGAGGCTGGTGCAGTAACTTCTCCTCTGCCATGAGGAAGGAAGGTTGCATATTAGGACTCACATAGTCCAAAAAATTTGGAGACCACAGAGTTTTGGATTATCTTAAGTCTGTTCTAGGGTACTGATAACATGATATTTCCATGGCAGTTGAAATAACACTGTAAACTTTAATTTTTATGTTTTTGTCAATTCAATTCAACCATCATTTTATTAAGCACTTTTAATGTGTACATAGATACTAAAGTCATTAAGATGTGGCTCTTGTCTCTGTAGAGCTCACATATGTGGTATGTGTGTGTGTATATGTGGGTATGTCTGTGGATATGTATATGTATGTATATACAAATACAGATCATTGTGGATACAAAATAGGACATAAGGCAACATTGATCCATTTGTGTGGCACATGTGGAAGAAAGATGAGCAATGAGTACAGTTTTATTTTTTGATAAATAATTTTATTACTCTCTTGACTGTGAGACCCTGGGCAAGTCACTAAACCTCTTTAGTGCTAGAAGCAGGTCTCTAAGGCTTTAAGTTGAAGACAAGATTGTTTCCAGCATTTTTCCGGGAATTCCCTCTTCATTAAAATGACTGTTGTAAAGGGAGGCATGTGCTGCCCAGTGGTTAGAGTACTGGGCTTGGGGTCGAGAGAGCTCAGATTCAGATTTCATCCCAACTGTGGAAATGTAGGTAAGTCACTTAACCATTCTGTAAGCCTCTTTTCTGCAAAATGGGTATAATTATGATTCCAGCACCTATCTCACATGGTTGTTTTGAGGCTCACATGAGCCAATATATTCAAAGTGCCTTGCAGGCTTTAAAGTGGTTTTATTTATAAACGTTATTACCGTGTGCAGTCACAACCTCTGTGGGTTATTGTTATCTGTGTAGTGTCAGGTGAACTTAAAAGATGGCCCCCAGCATGTTAGGACCTCCCTATAGAGGATTTGTAGGAAGATATGGATAAGAATCAAACAGGATTAGAAAGTATAGATGGGGATCTGCATCTTTGGAGAGAATATTCCCATTGGTGAAATAGTAAATCTATTTAAGTATTAAAGTGATATGAAAAGGACATCAGCACATTGTTACAAGTCCTAGAAATGTCTTTTCAATCCATGAAAATGAATTGGAACTTCTCTCTAACTTGCTTTCTATTGGAACTAAGCATTAGGGGTTAGATGTCTTAAAGTACCACATTATATAGAGAAGTTTAATTTCTTTACTACATAATCAAATTTGTTTAAAAGGGCATTTCTGTTCTCTTTAGTAGCCATAGTACTTATTGGTCTGCCTCATATAGCCCTTGTCTATCCAAACCAGAAGTGAAGGGTTGTTCAAGTGTTCAAGGTGAGGACTGGAGATGTTAAGGGGAAAGGTACCCAGAGCTAAAAAGAGGAAGCATGGCAAGAGCTCTGTACTTAGAGTCAGTTCGAGTTTTGGCTTTCCCATTTATTACTAGCTATATGACTTTAGACTCCCAGTGGCCTCAGTTTTCTCATTTATAGAGTGGGTTGGAAAAATTTATGACTGACAGTATTATTAATCTAGGGAGTAATACTTCTTGAATGTGTTCCATACTGATTGTTAGGAAATGGAAGAGTAGTGAAATTGGAATCGTGTGTCTATGTGCAAAAACAGTTGGTGAGTCTAATTTTAGAAACTCTCCTCATAGCCATTGGTTTTGGTGTGTTCCTTCAACTACCTCTTCAGCACCCCTATTTAAAAATTTCCGCCTAAATTCCTTTAGTGGCTAGCCTTAATTCTTGCAGTTGTTGCCAACTCAGTCTTATAGCACCTGTTCTGAGGTTTTTATTCTTCTCTTTGTCAAAGTTCCTTTGTCAATTACTTATTTCTTTTTAAAAAGTTATTTACATATACATACATATTTTTTTCAGTGAGCAAAAATCTGCCTTTTCACCTCCTACCTCAACTCCCCATCCAAATTGAGAGCCCTCTCATTCTGCACTCCAAGTCCTTCACCTTCCTATCAGGAGGTGGGCAGCATGTTTCATTATTAGTCTTCTGAAATCATGGATGATCATCACACCAAATAGATTCTTAATTCTTTTGAAGTAGTTTGTCTTTATAATGATGTTGTCATTGTATAATTTGTTTTCTTTCTGTTTGCTTCACTCTGTATCAGTCTTTGAAACCATTCCCTTTATTATTTCTTCTATCCAAAGTAGTATTCCCTCACATTTCTATACCACAATTTGTTTATCAATTCCCCATTTGATGGGTACCTCCTCAGTTCCCATTCTTTCTACCTACAAAATAGTTATAAATATTTTTTGTACATTCTTAGAATTTGCTTTTAGGACTAATTCCTCCCTTAATCTACTTTTCCTCCAATTCTAGTTCCCCTTTTCTTCTTTGTCCCTTTTCCCTCTTATTTCCTCACTGAGTGAAATGTATTTCTGTACCCAACTCTACGTGTGTATGAGTATTCTTCTCTCTTCTCACAAGTTCCTATGAGAGGAAGGTTCAAGTGTTACCTGCTGCCTTTATTTCCCTCCTGCTTGTTTGTATAGATTGTGCACCCTGGTCACTTAATTTTCCCTTAACAAATGCCATTCCTTTCATCCAGTGTATTCCTCTTCCTTTCCATTCTTCTGTTAAGATCATGAAGACATAATAGAGCCTCTCGCAGGCCTCATCTGATTTGACTACCTGTGTAACCTTGATGTTCAAAGTATTTTTGTGTATATGTCTGGGGGTGTCTTGGTATGAGTTTGGGGGGGTCTCCATTTTCAGTATCTGCAGACTTCTCTCTCTCCTTGTGCTGATCTGGGCTAAAAAAATGAATCACTAACTTCTTCTTGGATTTCTTCACTAGAATTTGATGTGGTGCATTTTCTTTTTTTCCTTTTTTTTTGTTTGGAGGCAGTCGGGGTTAAGTGACTTGCCCAGGGTCACACAATTTAGTAAGTGTCTGAGGCAGAATTTGAACTTAAGTTCTCCTGACTCCAGGGCCAGTGCTTTATCTATTGAGCTATCTAGCTGTCCTTATGTGGTGCCTTTTTTAAGTCTTCATGTTGAAGATTTGGGAGGAATCTTTCAGCTTCCTGCTGCTCTACCATCTTGACTCTACTTCCCAATTTCTTGAAACAGCTTTGGACAAAAAAGATCCTTTAGACCCTCATTCACTCAGTTTTGACATCTTTTTAGGTATTAGATTTTTTCAGTATACATCTCTTTCCTCTAATACTTAAAACCTTTCAGACTGATAGCCCTTCATTAAAATAACCTCCAGAGGTCTTTTTAGCACCTCTTCATGAGGTTATGGGTATAAAAGGAGTAATTGTGGATTCTACTTCAATCCAGATGTACTTTGTGTATCTCCACATTTTATCTCTAAAATCTCCTGTGTTGTCAGAATCGTTTGAGATTTTCCAGATGGAGATCCCAGCTCTGCCTTTCTTCTGGTCTTTTACCTGGTGTCTTTCCTCATGCTTTTGAAGGAACATAGGAGACTGGGAACCCTGGACTCATAGTCATTGAGAAAGGCCCTGGTTGACCATTGCTGCCTCAAGCTAGTGATTGGCAGTAGTTACACAGGTAGGTCTCCAGAGCTGGGACTGTGGTGTACTGGAACAAGTGCTAGGCCAAGAGTCAGGATGCAGTTCCTATCTTGCTTCTCTCATTTACTGCTGTTGTGACCTTGGGCAAGTCACTTATTATAGTTGGGCCTGTTTCCTCAGCTATAAAATGAGGGGACTGGATTAGATTATTTTTAAAAAAATTTTAATAATTCTGAACTTAATAAATGTACATATCCATATACATTGAAACAGAGAAGTAGGGCATTGTACATGAAACCATGAATCTCTTATGTAGAACTTACTTTTTAAGTACGTAATAAATTTATCATGTAACTTTCAAAGCTGTCCTGTTTGTGATTCCTCTTGACTTTTCTTCTGTTCACTCCTCATTTTTCTTTTTTTAAACATTATTCCTACCCTGCTTCTTCTTACATCTTCCTCTCCTCCCCTTCTCTCCACTAAAATGAACAGCAAACCTTTAAAACTTGAAATGTAGCATCAGCAAAATAAATTCCCCCAAAACATTTATTAAGTGTCTTCTTAGCATTGTGCTAAGCCCTGAGGACATGATGATATAAAGAAAGGCAAAAGACAGTTTCAGCTCTTAAGGAACTCACAGTCTACTGTGTAGGGGAAACACCATGCCAAGAACTAATGTGCAAACAAGATACACATGACATTTTCGTAATAAATTGGGGCTAATCTCAGAGATAAGGTACTAGAGACTGGCAAAGTCTTCTTGTAAAAGGTGAGCTTGAAGGAAACCAGGAGGTAGAGATGAGAAGGGAAAGAGTCCATGCACAGGCAGCCTGGAGGTAGGAGGCCAAGAGGTTCCCCAGGTGGGTGATATAACCCCCTGGGGAGCTCTGGCATGGTCCCTTGTGTTGGTAGCATCCTTGGGTGCAGTTGAGAGTGTTGAATAAAAATAAGGGGGTGGTGGAAGCATAAGGCAAGAAGGGAAGAAAATTTTGAAAAGCCTTTTTGTTTATGTTCCATTTATTGTGTAACAGTTAAAAGTCATACATTATTTTCCAAATAAACACAAAAAACACAAAATCAGTGATGAAGTCTATAAGCAAGTGGTGGCAGGCAGGCATGTTATGCATTGTAGGGAAGTCCAACTTGCACCAGCAGAAATATGTGTGTGTAATGACTTTTTATATATATATACACACACACACACACATATATATTTGAATATTTGATTTTATTACTTTCAGTTCCAGATTCATTCCCTTCCTTCCTTGTCACCCATCCTTACTGGGAAGATAAACAATTGAGTATAGGTTGTACATGTGTGGCTAATGCAAAACAATAACAGTAGATATATTGTAAAAGACTGACTATATTTCCCTCCCTCCTATCCCACCTCCCACTTGTTCTATTCTCTACTTTGATCCCATCCCTTTTCAAAAGTGGGTGCTTCCAACTTCCCTCCCCCCCAGACTGCCCTCCCTTCCATCATCCCCCCTCTCATCCCCTTCCCCCACTACTCTCCTGGAGGGTGAGATACCCTATTTAGTGTGTATTTCACTCCCTCCTCAAGCCAGATTCAATGGGAATAAGGTTGACCCATTCCCTTTTGCCTTCCTATTCTTCCCCTCCATTGTAACGATTTTCCCTTGCCTCTTCTGTATGAGATAGTTTACCCCAATCTCTCTCTCCCCATCTCCTCTCATTATATCCCTCTCACCTCTTAATTTCACCTTTTAAGTATCATTCCTTCCTGTTAAATTGGTCCTGTGCCCTCTATCTATGTATAACTGTAAACATATATATATATATATACACACACATTCACATATGTATTCATATGCTTATATACCCTCATATATAGACATAAGTATATATTTCTAATCCCTTCAACTACTGAGAAAAGTTTCATAAGTTACAATTATTGTTTTTCCATGTAGGAATGTTAATTGTTCAACTTTGATAAGTTCCTTATGATTTCTTTTCCCTATTTACCTTCTCATGCTTCTTGTATCTGAATGTCAAATTTTCTGTTCAACTCTGGTTTTTTCAACAAGAATGCTTGAAAGTCCTCTATTCCACTGAATAACCATATTTTCCCCTGAAACATGATACTCAGTTTTGCTGGGTAGGTGACTCTTGGTTTTAATCCCAGCTCCTTTGCTCTTTGGAATATCATATTCCAAGACCTTCGATCCCTCAGTGTAGAAGCTGCCAGATCCTGGGTTATCCTGATTGTGTTTCCACAATATTCAAATTGTTTCTTTCTGGCTGCTTGTAAAATTCTGTTCTTAATCTGGGAATTCTGGAACCTGGCTATAATATTCCTAGGAGTTTTCTTTTTGGGATCTTTTTCAGGAGGTGATCGGTGGATTCTTTCAACCTCTATTTTGCCCTCTGGTACTAAAACATCAGGGCAGTTTTCTTTGAGAACTTCCTGGAGGATGCTTTCTAGGTTCTTACTTTGGTCATGGCTTTCAGGTAGTCCAATAATTTTTAAATTATCTCTCCTGGATCTGTTTTCCAGGTCAGCGGCTTTTCCCATGAGATATTTCACATTGCGTTCTATTCTTTCATTTGTTTGGATCTGCTTAACAGCATCTTAATTTCTCATAAAGTCATTAGCTTCCAGGATTTGCTCCAATCTAATTCTGAAGCAATGATTCTCCTTAGTGAGCTTTTGAGATTCTTTTTCCATCTGGCAAATTTGGCTTTTTAAGGCATTCTTCTCCTCATTGCCTTTTTGAGCCTCCTTTGTCATTTGAGTCAGTCTGTTTTTTAAGGTATTATTTTCCTCAGTCAGGCTGTTGACTCTCATTTCATAATTTTCTTGCATTGTTCTCATTTCTCTTCCCAATTTTTCCTCTACTTCTCTTATCTGCTTCTTAAGGTCCTCTATGGCCTGTAACCAGGTGTATTTTCCTTTGAAGCTTTTGAGGCAGGGGTTCTGACTTCACTGTTTTCCTCCTCTTCCATGCTTTGCTCCTTTTTGTCCCCCAAATAGGAATGTAATGTTGGAATCTTCTGTCTGCTTTGTTTCCTTTGCCTGCTCATTTTGCCAGTCAGTTACTTGACTTTTGGGCTTTTTGCCACAGTAGGACTCTGCCACCAGACAGGGGAGCTTTCGTCCCAAACACTGGGGTTTCTCAGCTGCCGGAGGTATTAGATGGGTGCCCTCTCTGAGGTCTCCACATGCCCTGGCAAGCTGGACATACACCTCAGGACCTCCACCCTAGACTGCAATCCAGATCCAAGCAGGTTAAAGCAATAGCGATTACCCCTCAGACTGGTGCTTGGTCCCCCTACACTCTGCAGGCCAGGAGCTGAAGCTGCCACGTGGCATTGGCTGGCTGTGCAGGCATCTCAGCGGCTTCTCGCCCTGGGGCTAAAAGCCACGCACTCCCACTTACTGGTCCCAAAGTCCAGACTGCACTGACCTCTCACTTTGTCATTCGCATCTATGTGTTGATAACCCTGGAAAGGGCCACAGCTGCTGCTGATCTGGAGTCCCTCTGGCCAGCGGCTGGTCAGGCTCACCCTGGGGCTAAAGTCTTGGTGTGAGGCTGAGCTTGGCTCCCAGAGCACTGTGCTGGATTCCTGCTGGCCTGCCGGGCTGTCCTCAGTGGGAGGTTAGCTTCTTTGTGTCATTTTGTGGGTTCTGCAGCTCCAAAGTTTGTTTAGAGTCCCCTTTTTACATGGATTGGGGAAGGTGGAAGCCCGAGCCTCGGGAAGGTTGTGCTTCTACTCAGTCATCTTGGCTTCCCCCCCCCATGACTTGTTTACCATACGATATGACCCTTAAAGGGTTAAAGAAAGTAGATTTCCAGGGGGACATTGAGTAAAATTTTTTTTGAAGGGGATGGTTGGCCAAATAAGTTTGGGAACCTCTGAGATAAGAGTGTTATGTTTAAGAAACAAAAAGGAGGAGGCGGCCAGGTGGCACAGTGAGTAAGAGCACTGGCCCGGCATTGGGAGACCTGGGATTGGTTCTGGCCATAGATACTTGGCACCCACACAAAAAATAACTGTCTGTGTAGCCTTGAGCAAGTTACTTAACCCCAATTGCTTTAAAAAAGAAAAAAAAAGAAACAAAAAGGTCAATGTTACTAGGTTGAAAAGTGTTGGTCATATGCAAAAATGTATGTTTTATCCTTAAGGCCATCTTAAGTACATCACTTCTCTCTCAGGAGGTGGGTAGCATGCTTCATCATCTGTAGCTTGGAATCATAGATGGTCATTACATTGACCAGAGTTTTTTAAGTCTTTAAAAATGTTTTTTCTTTACATTGTTGTTACTGTACCAGTTCCTCTGGTTCTGTTTACTTCACTCTCTATCAGTTCAGAGAAGTCTTTACAGATTTTTCTGAAACCATCCTTTCCATCATTTGGCACAATACTGGCTCAGTAATGTTTCACAACATTTTGTTTAGCTGTTCCCTAATTTACGGACATCTCCTTAATTTCCACTTCTTTGCCACTCCAAAAAGATCATGAATATTTTTGTACATATGAATTCTTATCCTCTTTGATGTCTTTAAGGGCATATGCTTAGTAGAGGTATTGCTAAGTCAAAGAGCATGCACATTTAGTCAGTCAGCAGACATGGATTAAGTGCCTACTGTGTGGCAGGCACTGTGCTAAGCACTGGGAATACAAAAAGAGTTAAAAGACAGTTCCTGTCCTTATAGAACTTGCAGTCTAATGGAGAACACAACAAGCAAGTGACTGTGTATAAACAAGCTATATACAGGACAAATAGAAAAATAATTGGGAGGGAAGGTGCTAAAATTAAGAGGCACTGGGAAAGACTTGTTGAAGAAGAGGTTTTTAGCTGGAGCCAGGGAAACCAGGAGGCAGAGGAAGGAGGAAGAATATCCAAGAATGTTGTTGTTTTTGTTGTTCAGTTAGGTCCATCTATTTGTGACCCCATTTGTGGTTTTCTTGTCAAAGATACTGGAATGGTTTGCTATTTCCTTTTTCAGATCATTTTACAGGTGAGGAAACTGAAGCAAGCAGAGTTAAGTGACTTGCCTAGGTCACAAAGCTAGTAAATGTGTGAGGCTGCATTTGAATCCAGAAAGATGAGTTTTTCTGATTCCAGGCCACCTAGCTACCCCTTTCTAGGAATGGTGGACAGTCAAAAAAAAAAGTGCTGGGAACTGAGAGATGGAGTGTCGTGTTCTCAGAGGTGGCCAGGTCACTGGATGAAAGAGTCCGAGGTGGAGAGTAAGGAAGCTGGAGAGGCATGGAGGTCACGGTGCATCTGTGTTATGGTGGGCTTTGAAAGCCAGACAGGGTTTGTATTTGACCCTGAAGGCTTGGTAAGGAGTAAGGCTGCCCAAAGAATTGGAAACTGAGGGGATGCCCATCAGTTGGGGAGTGGCTGAACAGGTCATGGTACATGATTATGATAGAATACTATTGTGCTGTAAGAAATGATGATGGTAATGGTTTCAGAAAAACTTGGGAATTCTTACATGAACTGATGCAGAGTACAGCGAATAGAGTAAGGACAGTAGTGGACAGAGTAATAGCAATATTGTAATAACCGTGAAAACTGAGTAATTCTTACCAGTACAGTGATCCATGACAGTTCCAAAGGACTGATGAAAAATCTACCCATCTAGAGACATAGAACTGATGGATTCTGAGTGAAGATTAAAGCATATTTTTTCCTCTTTATTTTTCTTGCTTTCCCCCCCCTCTCAATATGGCTAATATGGAAATATGTTTTTCTTGACTTTGTATGTGTAATAGGTATTGTATTTTTTTCTTCCTCAGTGGGTGGGGGAGGGAGTGAGGGGTGGAGAAAACTTAAAATTAAAATAAATAAATTTAAAAAAGGAGTAAGGTTGCCTCTTTATATGAGGCAAGGGTGAACCATCAGGATAGTTATAATATGATCTACCTATGTTCAGCAGCATATGTGTAGAAGTGAAGGTAATGAATGGTAGGAGTCATCTAAGGCTGGCGCTTGACCTGGCACAATCGTGAACATAATAAAGGGGTCAGGGATTGAGAAGAAAACAGTGTAGAACTGAACTGATTCACTAAGGGGTCAGGATGGGGAAGAGAGGAGTGGCTGGTATAGGCCAGAAGACCTGAAAGAGAACTGATTGGAGGGTAGAGGAAAGCAAAGAGAGGTGGGAAGCCAACACATTATGGTCAGCTATGGGGATTTTGGACTTGGAAGTGGTGTATTTGTGAATGATGACAGGATCTTTTTTTTTTTTTTTTTTGCTTTTTGGAGGGCAATTGGGGTTGTGACTTGCCCAAGGTCACATGGCTAGTTTTTGTGTTAAGTGTCTGAGGTCGGATTTGAACTCAGGTCCTCCTGACTCCAGGGCTGGTGCTCTATTCACTGTGCCACCTAGCCCACCCCCATGATGACAGGATCAAGGGTATGATCATCTTTTTGTATGGCTGAGGTGGGGTGGAGGAGTCATTTTTGGGAACTTCAGTGATTTTTGGGACATTATTCCAGACTACTTTTCATAATGGCTAGACTGATTCTGGCTTCATTCAGTAGTGGATGAATGTTCCTGTTTTTCCGTAACCCCTCCAGCATTTGACATTTTTCTTTATTGTCATCTTTCCCAATCTAATGATGTAAAGTAGAATCTTAGAGTTACTTCCTTTGCATATCTTTATCAGTGATTTGAAGCATTTTTTCATATTCCCATGATTGATAGCTTCAATTTCTTCCTTTGAAAACTTTAGAGTTCATGTCCTGTAACCAGTTATCAGTTGTGGAAGTATTAGGTAGATAGTTTCTAAGATCCATTTCTAGCTTGAAATCTGTGATCCTAAGATCATGAAATTTTAGATTTGGTAGTTTTAGAAACCATACAGAGAGACTGTGACTTTCCTGAGATTACAATCTATTAATGATGGAGCCAAATCTTTTTTGACTTCCTAATCTAGGGATCTTTTTCACTGTACCACACTTCATTTTGTCTTTTTTAATAATTTTTCTCAGTTTATGGCATTTGATATTCTTGATTTTTAGATTTCATAAATCTTTGCTTATGTGTCGTGATTTGACTCTTCTGAATTGTAGAATTCTTATGTTCTCTTGAAATAATTTCCAGTAGCAAAATGTTACTGAAAATGCAGAAGAAACTAGCTATTTAATGCTTCAGGAATGTCTGAATCCAGAATCCTTACAGGTTTTTTAAAAATAAAATTTTATTGATAACTTTTCATTTAGATTCACCTATATCACCTACATTTTCTACTATTTCTCTCATCCAGCCCCTCCCAGAGAGCCATCTCTTTATAATAATGAATAAAGAGGAAGAAAAAATTCAGCAAAACTAACAAACATAAAAAAATTTGCTCTCATAGGCATTACTTTCCCCATTGTCCCCCTGCAGATTTTAATACTAAGAATTTACAGTTTCTTTCATGTTCTATTTTATAGCTGGGAGGGTCTAGAAATACCTCAGCTCTAGATCTCACAGCCCACAGCTTTTAAGTAGGAAAGATCAAAGACTTTCTTAAAAGAACTTTATTATTTGTTGTTGCCTATTATGTGCTGATGAATGAATTTGTGATGGTGTGAAAAAGAAGAATCTTATCAAGATCCCAGTTGGTCAAGAGATTACTCAAATGCTACTGGTTTGAATTTTACCATAGTTTTCTTCTAATATACAGTAAGGTGAGAGATTATTTGAAAAAAAAAAGAAAACTAACTGAGCTCCTCAACCACATATGGTCCATCATCATAATTTCATTGTAATGTTTAAAAATTATAAGTCTCAATCATTTTTTATTTACAGAGTGCTTTTGCTTTCTTTCTTAAGGTGATTTGATTCATTTCATTAGATGATTAGCTTTTCCCAGTCCAAAAGTTAGTTTTTTCAATATTTCTGATAATTGAAGATAAGCTGTAGAAGGAGATATAGCTTAGTTGTATGTTTTTTTGACACACAGATAATAGTTAGGGGTGAATTTTACCTAGTATAGACATGTTAGAAGAGTTGAGCAACATGGTGGCAGCATTCAGTCCACAGCTCAAGGAAAATAAGCTCTGATTTAATTTTTTTATTTTTTTAAAAATTAAAAAAAAATAAAAAAAATTTTTCTTTCATGATCTTTTTTTTTTAAGGCTTTTTGGAGGGCAGTTGGTATCAAGTGACTTGCCCAGGGTCACACAGCTAGTTTTTGTGTTAAGTGCCTGAGGCTGGATTTGAACTCAGGTCTTCCTGACTCCAGGGCCGGTGCTGTATTTACTGTGCCAGCTAGCCGCCCCACAAATTATTATTATTTTTTGCTTTTTTTCAGAGGTCAGTTGGGGTTAAGTGACTTGCCCAAGGTCACATGGCTAGTTTTTGTGTTAAGTGTCTGAGGTCGGATTTGAACTCAGATCCTCATGACTCCAGGGCCAGTGCTCTATTCCCTGTGCTACCTAGCTGCCCCTAATTTTTTATTACTATGCCATAGTTTGCATAGTTTGCTCTCTCTTCAGGATCTACCTTTATTTTTGTCTCTTGGGCATCCTCTTGTTTTCAGAGTTCTTTTATTCTGGGTTCTTCCTTTGTATCTCCATTCCCTTCATATTTCCTTCTGTTTACATCATTCAGAGTTAAAATTTCATTCTGAAATAAAATTTGCTAGGATTATGGTCTCTTCAGTGCCAAATGACAGTGCCCTGGAATCGCTGATTCTTGTCAAATTCCTCTTTTAGTTGTAAGGAGAAACAAATGAAAGAAAGAAAAGTAAAGTCTTTTTTGAAGACAGTGCTCCACATAATGGTTCTGCTGGTTCTGTTTTGCATTTTTACTAATGTTATAACTAACATGAATCACTACTTCGGATTAGAGGCAGTGAGGTGGTGTAGTGGCTATAGCACCAGGCCTATAGTCAGGAGTTCAGATGTGGCCTCTCACCCTTACTGGCAAGTTCCTTAACCTCTGCCTCATTTTCCTTACCTGTAAAATGGGGATAATATCACTTAACTTCCCACGGTTATTGTGGGGGATCAAATGGTATAATATTTATAAGTGCTTTGCAAATTTTAAGGTGTTATATAAATGTTAGCTATTGTTATTCCTTATTTAGGCTTAATTTTCATTAGGTCATTAACAGTTAATTTCTGGATTACAAGAAGTCACTTTTGGGCCTACCTCTTCCATCTCTTCCATGTTTTAATATAAAATATGTAATATGTATTTAACATATTAGACATAAGTATTTCCATTTATCATGTTATTTTATTCCTTTAAAAACTGTATAGCTAGGGCTAGCAGCCAGGTGGCTCAGCGAGTAAGAGCACCGGTTCCAGTGTTGGGACGACCTGGAGATCGAATCCCGGGCTCAGACACTCAGCACCACACCCAGAAATAACTGGCCGTGTAACCTTGAGCAAGTTACTTAACCCCAATTGCTTAAAAAAAAAAAACCAAACCAAAAACTGTATAGCTTAGATTGTGTGTTTCCCTCTATGGACAAGTCAGTTAACACTAAAAGATGGGATACTGTCAGGATTTTCTTTATTCTTTTCTCTTCTCAATTCCTTTGATTTGCCTTGAGAGTGTTCTCGGCCTGAAGCCTGATGCTCTTGCTTTAGGCTCTTGTCAAGGTTTCTAACTGAAGAAATGTTGACAGTATTCCTTAGGGAACAGTCTGAGAGGCTTTGCTAATTGTTTAATTGCCCTAAGTCATAGTGATGTTGGGTGAATGCATTGTTACCTTTCTTTTTCTTCCCTCTTTATCTGACTGTTGCGGCCAGACTTTTCTTCTAGGAGCTCTAACCCTTGTTAGAGGTTTTCTGGTTGGCTTGTTGGGAGAGTAAGTTTGAAGCTTAGAACTGGGAACTCTCAGTGTACCAATCTTGTTTCTGATGCTGAATTCACTATGACCCGAGTTCATAGGACAACCTAACTTCTGGATCAGTTTTTCAAGCTATAAAATGGAGGTACTATCATTTCTCCTGTCTTTTTTGTTTGCATCTGTGTTCTGATTAGTGTTCAGCAGAACTTCTCAAAGAGATATAGTATGGTGCAAGGCTAAATACAGAAGTGTTTCTTGAAACATCTATTGATTAAAATGTAAACACTTTATATTTGAAGTTGCACTTAATAGATTCTTAGATTGGATCCAGTATTTTATTTTGGCTATTTTTTTTTTTTAGCAGAAGTAATTCAGAAAACTACAGTCCCCTCTCTCCCTTAGATATTTGCAGATACTGAGTACAGTTTCTATGTTACTGGACTGCATTTACATCTGTTTTGTGGATGATACTTTAGGAAGAGCATCCTATATTACACATTCTCAGATTACTAGTCTCCTTAAATAATGTTCTCTGCTGCTTCTAAATAACTGAATGTAGCTTCATAATTGATGTTAGGTATGGAAAGAAGGAAGTGCTTTATTTCTCTCTGTTCTACTTTACCCCCATCCCCTACCCTTTTCTCCCTTTTGGTAACCATTTTCTCTCTCTCAGTTTTCCCATAGGTTTGAAAATGGAGATCATTTTCTTTTTTCCTTTTTCCTCTCACTCTCTTTGGTAGACTGGGGAGATTTAGCTATTGGAGTGATTTGGTTAGTTTGTATTTTATTGATTATAGAGCGGATCCTTAAAATGTTCTAGAATGTGAATGTTTTTACTTCGTATTTTTGCATCCAGTTTTTAAAATATTAATTTGCTTTTCCATAGTGAGGGACACACAAACATACCTATATAGTTTAAAAATAATTTCCTATTTTTATTGATACCTTTTTTATATCACATTCATTTTGGAATATATCTCCCCTTTCCCCTATCTGGCAAGACATGCCTTGTAACAAAGATAAAAAAAGAAAGATTAAAAAAAGCAGTTCAGTAAAAACCAACCAATCAACATAAGCCATGCCTGCCAGTATACGCAATATTCCACAGTCAAAGTTTTCTACTTGAGAGAAGGCAGAGAAGTTCAGCTGTACAATCTTACTGGTGTCCTATGCCATAAGTAGGCCAGATAAGGCCCACAGTAAGATTCTTGATATTTTGGGAGTAGACATTGAATTTATATACTTACTCCTATAGTTCTTTACCTACTCAGCTGGGTTCACATAATGTTGTTAAGGCTGTCAGCAGTTGCTACTGATCTCTGTGGTAGATCTTCTTACTAGTTTCCAGGATATTCCTCTTAGTCTTAATCTTCCAGCTGTAAATGGAACCCATTTTGAGGTCCAGCATTATAGTGAAAAGTGTCAGCAGTTGTTTTACCCATTGACATGTTTCTGTTAGAAGATCCTATTAATTGTCATGTATTTTTCTTGGCTCGATAGAAAGAGCAAGATCTCTCAAGTCACATTTTAATAAAACTACTTCCAGAGGGATTCTTGTGTGGGAGGGCAAGTGGGCATGGAGGGAGTGGGGCACCTATAGAGATACTGAACTTTGGTAGGAGACACAGAATGATAGAGGGGAAAGTCAGAAGAGATTTAAGTTGGAACCCCACCTTTGACATGGCATGGGGTCAACGCTATTGACTGTGGGATTCAACCTCTCTGAGCCTCTGTTTCCTCTTTTATAAAATAGGCATAATAATACTTGTGCCTGTATGATAGGGAAGTTAATTGTAAATATCTGATATGTTATATGTGGTATGATAGAAAGAACACTTAGATTAGAGTCAGAAGACCTGTTGTTTAGATCCTAGCCCTGATATATACTACCTGTTTAGCCATTGGCAAGCCACTTCACCTGTTTGTGTCTCAGTTTCCTCATTGGTAAAATAATGAGGTCGAATAACCTCTGAGGGACCTTCAGGCTCTAAATCTAGGATCCTGATATATATAAAGCACTTTGAAAACTTTGCTGCTATAAAAATACTAGCTTTTCCCTAGCACTAGGAAAGACACTTTATAAAGAAAGTTGATGACACCCAGCATAGTAACCTGAGAAGTGACCTTGGATTTAATGTATATATATATTTTTTCTTTTAAATAGTATTTTTTTACAATTATATGTAAAAATAAATTTTAAAAATTTATTTATTTATTTTTAGTTTGCAACATTGAATTCCACAAGCTTTTGGAGTTCCAGATCTTCTCCCCCTCCCTCCTCCCTAAGATGGCATGCAATCCTATAGAGGCTCTACATATGCATTTACATTAAACATATTTTCACATTAGTAATGTTGCGAAGAAGAATTAGAATCGCCAGGTGGCTCAGCAAGTAAGAGCACCGGCCCCAGTGTCAGGATGACCTGGGGATCAAATCTGGGCTCAGATACTTAGCACCACACCCAGAAATAACTGGCCATGTAACCTTGAGCAAGTTACTTAACCCCGATTGCTTAAAAAAAAAAAAGAATTAGAATCAATGGAAATGAACTACGAGAAAGAGACAAAACAAAAAAGAGAGAGTAAATAGTATACTTCGATTTGCATTCAGACTTCATAATTCTTTCTCTGGACATGGATAACATTTTCCATCATGAGTCTTTTGGAGTTGTCTTAGATCCTTGCATTGCTGAGAAGAGCTAAGTCTTTCAAAGTCAGTCCTCACACAATATGATTGGGCACAATGTTCTCCTGGTTCTGCTCACTTCACGCAGCATTTGTTCAGCAAGAATTTCCAGGTTTTTCTGAAGTCTGCCTGCTTATCATTTCTTACAGCGCAATAGTATTCCATTACGTTCCTATACCACAACTGGTTCAGCCATTCCCCAATTGATGGACATAACCTCAATTTCCAATTATTTGCCACCACAAAAAGAGCTGCTATAAATATTTTTGTATGTGTGGATCCTTTTCCCATTTTTATGCTCCCATTGGGATACAGCCCTAGAAGTGGTATTGCTGAGTCAAAGGGTATGCATATTTTTATAGCCCTTTGGGCATAGTTCCAAATTGCTTACCAAAATTGTTAGATCAGTTCACAGCTTCATCAATAATGTATTAGTGTTTCAACTTTCCCATGTCTTCTCCAGCATTTATAATTTTCCTGTTTTGTCATGTTAGCCAATCTGAGAGGTGTGACATAGTACCTCAGGATTATTTTGATTTGCATTTCTCTAATAAGTAATGATTTAGAGCATTTTTTCATATGACTGTATTTTTAATGTCTTTCTCTGAAAACTGCCTATTCATATCCTTTGACCTTTTATCAATTGGGGAGTGACTTGTATTCTTATAAATTTGACCCAGTTCTCTATATATTTTAGAAATTAGACCTTTATTAGAGACACTGGTTGTAAAACTTCTTTCCCAGTTTTCTGCTTCCCTCCTGATCTTGGTTGCATTGACTTTTTTTTGTTCAAAAACTTTTTAATTTAATGTAATCAAAATTATCCATTTTGCATTTTGTAATGCTCTCTATCTCTTGTTTGGTTATTAATTCTTCTGTTCTTCATAAATCTGACAGGTAAACTATTCCTTGCTCTCCCATATTTGTTTATAGTACATATAGTATGTATGTATATGTGTGTGTGTGCATGTACATGTGTATATGTTGCTTTTAGCATCAGCCTTTATATCTAAATCATGAACCCATTTTGACTTAATTTTGGTATATGGTATAAGATAATTGGTCTATGCCCAATTTTTGCCATACTGTTTTCTAGTTTTCCCAACAGTTTTTGTCAAATAGTGAGTTCTTATCCCAGAAGCCAGAGTCTTTGGGTTTATCAAACAGTAGTTTACTATGATCATTGACTGCAGTGTCTTGTGTACCTCATCTATTCCACTCATCCAACATTCTGTTTCTTAGCCAGTACTAAATAGTTTTGATGATTGCTGCTTTATAATACAATTTAAGATCTGGTATGGCTAGGCCACCTTCCCTAGCATTTCTTTTCATTAATTCCCTTGATATTCTGAACCTTTTGTTTTTCCAGATGAATTTTGTTATTTTTTCTACCTCTATAAAATACTTTTTTTGGTAGTTGGATTGGCATGGTGCTAAATAAGTATATTAATTTAGGTAAAATTGTAATTTTTATTATATTAGCTTGGCCTACCCACAAGCAACTGATGTTCTTCCAGTTATTTAGATCTGACTTTATTTGTGTGAAAAATGTTTTGTAATTGTGTTCATATAGTTCCTGGTTTTGTTTTGACAGGTAGACTCCCAAATAGTTTATAATGTCTGCAGTAACTTTAAATGGAATTTTAAAAACAATTTTTAACATTCATTTCTTAAAATAAAATTTTGAGTTCCAAATTTTCTCCCCTTTTCCTCCCTCAGATAGTAAGCAGTTTAATAAAGGTTATTATATATGTGCAGTCATGTAAAACATTTCTGTATTAGTCATATTGTAAAAGGAGAAACAGAACAAAGGGAAAAAAAACCTGAAAAAAATAAAGTGAAAATAGTATGCTTCAATCTACATTCAGACTCCATCAGTTCTTTCTCTGGATGTGGATGGCATTTTCCATTCTGAGTCTTTTTCAGAATTGTCTTGAATCATTGTATTGCTAAGAAGAACTAAGTCAGTCATAATTGGTTATTGTATAATGTTGCTGTAACTAAACAGTGTCCTGGTTCTGCTCTCTTCACTTTGTATCAGTTCATGTAAGTCTTTCCAGGTTTTTCTGAAACCTACTTGCTTGTCATGTCTTATAGCACAATAGCATTACATTATAATTTATAAGATTTTTTAAAAAAAGGTATTATTAGTGCCTTTGCTTTTCATATTATATTCATTTCTGAATATATATGTCCTTCCTGCCCTGGCCTGAGAGCCTTTCTTTATGACAAAGATTAAAAACAAAATAAAACAACTTGCTCCCCAAACAGAACCAGTTCAGTAAAATGAATCAATGTACCTACTATGTATAACAGCACATGCAGTGTTCTGTACCTATAGTTCCCTACCTCTTCAGTAAAAGGAAGTATCTTTTCCATCTGTGTCCGGATTTCTCTTCTCTGTGGTGAGGCTTGGTCCTTTTAATTACATAATATTTAATTTTGTTCTTGTGTTCTTTCCTTATATTGTATATTATTCTCTTTACCTTGTATCAGGTCAGAAAAGCCTTCCATTTCTTTTTCTTTTTATACTTTATTTCATGTAGGGATCCCCAGGTAAGGGACTTCCTTTACCAATACAGAAAAACCCCATCTTTTTAATATATAGCCTTACGCCGTAGTCTAGGGTCACTGAGAGCCCTGGGTCACATAGCTAGTATGGGTCAGAGGTGGGACTCACTGCTTGTCATCTTTCTCTGAATTTCTCATATTTGTTGTATTTTATAACATAGTAGTAATATTTACACCCCATAATTTGTTTAAACATTATGCAGTTGATCGTTAAAAGTTTTGCTACAACAAAAACTGATGTTATAGATATTTTGAGATATATATATGTATATATATATATATATATATATAGATAGATAGATAGATAGATTGATTGATATAGGGCCTTTCTTAATGCACGTGATTTCAAAGAAAAATAAAGCCATGAGGCACTGGTAATTTTAAAGAGCAAATGTAAGCTGTAGAAAGCTTTTTCATTCACTGTTTATACTGTATTGTAAACTGAGTAGTGTTCTCTAAACTTTTTTGTTCATACACCACCCCCCCCAGCAATAAAAAGTTTTTGAGCATAAATCCCCCAATATGTGTACATTTACTTATTTGCTCATTTTAATGTATGTAATTGCTGTATTAATACTTGTATACATTCTAAAACTGACAGGAAATAGAAGCTGAAAGATGAGAATAGGATGAGAAATGTTTTGTTGTTTGTCCTTCGTTTTGAAGAGGACCAGTGTTATCAAAGAGTGATGTCTTGACTTGTGTGTGAATTGAATTTAAGTGAGGCAAAGTTGCACTAAGTCATCAGCCTCACTGTCTTTTCCTGAGTCATAGAAGTCTAGTGGCAAGACCAAAGTCAGGACATTTGTCTACCACCGGGCATGCAGTGGATGACCTTGGCATCTTAGATTTCTGATCAAGCGCCAAGTGCTCCACAGTGCCTGCTTCAGCCTCCCTTCATGGTTATTGTAACAAATTGTTCTCAACCACCTATTTTTCTGGGGGAAGTCTTGACATGCTTCTGTATTCCTCTAATTCACAGGCAGGTTTGAGCTTTATAAGTTCTCACTAGAGTGTGCTGAGTAGACATGGTCAGACCTGAACTTTCAGGAAAGTGCTTTGGCTTTAGGAAGATGGAAAAATCAGAACTTATCCCTATGGTTGATTTGGTGGAGCAGTGATCTCATCCATGTATTCTGTGCTTTAGGGCCTTGAAACTGCATCCACCAAAGTTGGTTACCCACTTGGCCATACTTGCCCCTTTCCCTCTCACATCTAGAATGAATAAATTATAAAATGTTGTGTAAACAAGTTTCATAGTTATATAAAAAGGACACCCCCAGAATTCTAGGTGCCACCTGACTCTAAAATCTTTTATTATTGAAATTTTCATCTTCTTCATGGTGGCAGGGAGAGGCAGGAGGAAGTATAACTCCTGGAAACCAAACCGTTTTACTTACAAAGTAAACATCATGAATGTCAGAGCCATCTCCATTGAGAGAATCTGAAGTGCTCACTAGAGGCGTTGGGGCTGCATTCTTTGCTCCCGCTTTCAGTATAATTAAGTAGTAATTTGTTGTTTTTGCTCTACGAAGTGTGTCTGAGATGTATAGCTAGAATGGACGTCAGGCCATCTAGTCCACCCTCTACAGATGTGGAAACTGAGGCCCAGGGAATGGAATTGGCTTGGTCAAGGCCATATATTTAAAGTCGGAAGTGGGATTTGAATCTCATTTCCCTGACTCAAGTCAGTGTTTTGTCCTTTGCATTTCAATGCTTTCTGATAAAGGTGAAATAATATTTTATCCTATAGTCAGTGGGAAGCCATAAGATTTTAACTAGGGAAGTAATGTGGTTAGATCTGCATTTTATTTTTTTTTTTGGAAGGCAATTGGGGTTAAATGACTTGCCCAAAGTCTTATGGCTAGTTTTTTTTTTGTGTGTGTAAGTGTCTGAGGCTGGATTTGGACTCAGGTCCTCCTGACTCCAGGGCCAGTGCTCTATTCACTGTGACACCTAGCTGCCCCCTAGACCTGCATTTTAGAAAGATTACTGTGGCAGCTAAGTGAAGGATGAATTGGTGTGGGGAGAGGCTTGAGGCAGGGAGATCAGTTGGAGAACTATTGAAATAATTCAGGTGAAAGGTAATAAAGTTGTGAACTAGGTTAGTGACTGTATGAGTGTAGAAGAAAGGATCTAGAGAGAGAATTGTGGACATAGAAGTGAGAATTGGCAGCTGATCATATATAGTGAGATGAGGGAGAGTGAGGAGTTGAAGATGACACTGAAGTCACTTACTTGGATGATTGGAAGAATGATGTTGCCCTGGAAGTTTTAAAGAAGGTTGGATTTGAGAGGAAAGATAATAGCAATGAGATATGTAATGAGTATTATAAATCATCCATGCCTTTTCCTTCTTTGCAACTCACTCTGTCCCCCAAAACAAAAAAGAAGGGAAGAGAGCTGTTAATTTGGCAAGCATTTATTAAGTACCTACTATGTGCCAGTGTACTTGGGGTACAAAGAAAGGCAAAAATAGTCCCTGCCCTCAAGGAGCTTAAATCTAATGAATGTGGGACAGCTAGGTGGCGCAGTGAATAGAGCACTGGCCCTGGAGTCAGGAGGACCTGAGTTCAAATACGGCCTCGGACCCTGAGCACAAAAAAACTAGCCGGGTGACCTTGGGCAAGTCACTTAACCCCAATTGCCCTCCAAAAAAAAGGCAAAAAAAAAATCTAATGAATGAGATAGCATGCAAACAACTTTATACAAGCAAATTACATACAGGATAAATTGGAAATAATCAACAGGGGGAAAGGCTTCTTGCAGAATGTTGGATTTAGCTGAGACATGAAGGAAGTCACAGAAGCCAGGAGGTGGAGGTGAAGACAAGGAGGGAACGCATTCGGGGCATGAGGGATAGTCATGAGGTGATCTTATTCACCGATCATTGTCTCCCAACAAAGATCCCGCTTTCCGAGGGGTACTTGCTATTACGAGTTGATCTTCAGCATTGGAGGGTGAAAGAGTTTTCCCATTTGTACCCACCCAGTTGCTGCTGTTAGCTCACAGTTGCAGTTAGGTTGTAGCTACCCCGAGGGGCCAGTATCAGGCCCAGAAGGGGGAGGTTGAGAACTTGGACAACAGAGGGAAGGAGGAGAGTAGGAGAGTGTTACAAGAATAAGGAAGAATAATTAGGTTGTAGACAAACCTCTAATTGCATCTTACCCCTCTTCTGTTGATTGATCACTCTATCTTTTGGGGTAAGGGCCCATCCCCCCAGGCAGTCATGGTCCCTACTTAGTAGGGATATGGTCAATTATTAGTTAAATGTGCTGATGGAGGAATAGGGAAAGTGATCCAAAAATAATTTTTATTTGACTTTGAAACATATTTTTGTTTAATATGTCGCTATTGAGGAATATGGCTGGAGCAGTGTGGAATAGAGAATAAAGAACTGGCCTGGGAGTCAGGAAGACCTGGTTTTAAGTCCCGCATTGGACCCTGTGTAATCCATTTGATCTTTCAGTACCCTTGGGAACTCTCTAAAACTACGTATTATATAGTGTTTGCTGCAAGATCTCTGTTAGTAGAGAGAATTTATTTATTGGGAATTACCCATACCAGATGTGTCAAACTCAAGTGCTGCCACAGCAAGCTTAAAATGTAATTGGGAAATGTTTAAGAAAATAAAAAAATACAGTACAAGATAGATAATGTTAATTTGTGGTTTTCTAAGTCATTATGCAGCCTGCAGGAATTCATTTCTATTTGAGCTTGAGACCACTGAAGTTGAAATCATTGAAATCATAGATCTAGTCCAAAAAATAATTCAGCTTTTCTATCCTTTCAGAGGAAGGAAGTGATGTCACAAGAAAATTGAAAGCATGATTTACAGCATGTGGGCAAGAGTTAGCTGTATTTAGGCTGGGTATTCATGTTGCCTTCCTTGTGTTGTCTTGATGGGTTCCATTCCAGGTTTAAAAAATGTGGCAGATACCTCTCTGGTTTCTTTCTGCATTTGAGTCATCATCCTGTTTTGCCCTGTTTAGTTTGACTTCTGTATTATCTGTGCAGTAGAATAACTGGGAAAAGAGAAAGAAGGAACAACTTCTTTACTGTGTTATAAGCTATGGTGGCTTGCCATGGTAGGTCCTGTGTTAAGCAGGGAGGGACTTTGTGCTGATTTTCCCTATCCCTCCCCCTCACTTACATATGCAGGTTGGGGTCTTCTAGAGGTTCTGAGGGTGCTTGCTAACTCAGGTTGTAAGAATAACCCTTGTGGGTGTCTATCCTAACAGTGTAGCTCCTGGGCTCCTGCCAGTATGCAATGTGATTCCCATTAACATTCAGCCAGTAGACTCAATTCTTATTTTTAAAATTGAAAGTTGAAATTGTTTAAAAAAAATTGATAGTCTGTTTTTACATCACAAAATTTCTTGTGTGTATCTTTCCTCAGTCCCCTCTGACAGAGCCATCCCAGATAACAAAAAACATTTTTTTAAAAGAAAAAGAGGAAAAAGAAAAAAAAATTAGTAAAACCAACCAATAGATTGAAAAAAAAAACCCCTAAGAATATATTCAGTGATGTATACATTAGACCTTATAGCTCTGCTAAGGAGTTGAGGGAGATGTCTTATGATTTTCTTTAGAACTGGGCTTATTCTTAGTAACTTTTCAACCTTCAATTAATACTGTTTTATGACGGTGGTTCTTTCCATTTACATTGTTGCCTTCATTGTATGTATTGTTTCTTGGTTATGCTTACTTTATTTTGTGTTAGTTCATGCAAGTCTTTCTGTGTTTCTCTGTATTCATCATATTTATGATTTCCTTCAGCTTACTGGTATTTTATTACATTTATTTACCTCTATTTGTTTAATTGTTCTCCAGTTGATGGCTATCTGCTTTATTTCCAGCCTCAATTAATTCTTTTTTTTTTTAAGCAATCAGGGTTAAGTAACTTGCTCAAGATTACACGGCCAGTTATTTCTGGGTGTGGTGCTAAGTATCAGAGCCCGGATTTGATCCCCAGGTCATCCCGACACTGGGGCCGGTGCTCTTACTCACTGAGCCACCTGGCCTCCCCTCAATTAATTCTTAAAGTTGGAGTTCTTAACCTTTTTTTTTGTGTGTGTGTCCTGAACTTTTTTGGCATTCTGGTGAAACCTATGGAGCCCTTTTTCTTTTTTTTTTTTTTTTTTTGCATTATATAAATGTTTATTCCCTTTCCTTCTCTCCCTTTTTTTAAAAAATTAATTTGTTTACTTTTAGTTTACAGGATTCAATTCCACAATTTCTTGAGTTTCACATTTTGTCCCCCTCTCTCCCCTCCCCCCCATGGCGGCATAAAGTCAAGTATAGGTTCTGTAAATACTTTCACATTATACATTAGTCAGGTTATAAAGATGGATTGTATCAGATGGAATGAAAAATGGTAAAGAGGACATAAAACCAAACAAAGAAAAGGAAAAAGATCAGGTATTTTGCTTCCATCAGGCTATAAACTCAGTTCTTTCCAGTTCTTTCTCTGAATGCACACATTTCTCTCCATCATGAGTCTTTTGGGATTGACTTATATCACTGCATTGCTGAGAAGAGTCTGGTCTATCAAAGCTGGTCATCACACATACGTTGTGTCTGTAATTGTGTACAAATTTCTCCTGGTTCTACTCTTCTTACTCAGCATCAGTTCGTATAAGCCTCTCCAGGTAAATATGAAGATCGTCTGCTCCTCGTTTCTTATAGCACAATAGTATTCCATAACATGCATATACCACAACTTGTTCAGCCATTCCCCAATTGATGGGCACCCCCTTAATTTATGGATCCCTTTTCAGGATAATTGAAATACATTTATCAAAATGTTTTTAAAAATATGTTCTCAGACTCCAGGGTAAGAACTCCTCTGTCTTAAAGGCATTTACTCAAACTGTAGTGTAAGAACAGTAATTACAAAATATTTCTCCCATAAATCAAAGGCACAGTCTCTTGTCTTTGCTTACCATGGGGAAAGTAAGCACAGACTTAAAGTATAATAATGGTTAGGAATGCATGCTAGGTAACTTATACCTCTGGAACTATAGGGCCACAGTCCCCCATCTCTCTTCTGAACCGTAGTGCTGTTGCCATGTCTTTTCCCTCTCTCAAAATTCACCTCGGGGAATGACATCTCAGCTAGACAAATGGCTTTCTAGGCTGGGTCACTGCTGCTGAGCTGGATGAGCTCCTCATTGGGCATGGTATCCCAGTTGGGTGGATTGATCTTCACAGTCACCTTCCTAGGCTGCTGCTTCTCTCCAGCTTGTTCCTGGAGGCAGCTATAATTCTCTACCACTTCTCATTTAAGGCTCAACTGAAGCCCTCAACTGGGAATCCCACAACTGGGATTATACTCTTGTGAAAGGACAGAAATCCTTAGTCTCACTAGTTCTACTCCCCGAGATGGGCTCTGAAGTGTTGTTTTTTTTTTTTTTGAGCGGGGAAGGCAAGGCAGTTGGGGTTAAGTGACTTGCCCAAAGTCACACATCCAGTTAAGTGTGTCGTGAGTCTGAGACTGTATTTGAACTCAGGTTCTCCTGACTTTAGGGCTGGTGCTGTATTCACTGTACCCCCTTGGTCCCCCCCCCCCCCCCCCCTTTTTAGATGAAGTGACTTTTTTGTTGTTGTTTTTATCCCCTAATTCCCAGGCACCTGATTGTGGTATAAATGAGTATAGCATTTCCTTTTTATTAGGTGAGGGGAGCAGAGTTAACCCTTCCAGGTTCAGGGCTGGTGCCCTCAGCAAGAGAGACCTCACTCTGGTTTATGGTAACTAGTACATTTTCTGAATTTCATTTTTACAGGTGATGGCCATTTGCTGAAAAATAACCTAATTGCTCTGAGGTTCAGGGGGCCCCCTCCTCACTCTATTTATTTATTTATTTTTAACTTTCAGTTTTACACAAATTGTGGATAGAAAACAAGATGCTTAGGCTATCTGTCTCCTGGGGGAAAAGTCATTGTATTTATTATCCTTGCCATTTAAGAACTATAAACTTGCCATAGTCGGAAGGTAGTACATCTTCAAAATAGCTTGGAGACAGTTTGGGCGAGTAAATAGGTTTAAATATCCTGTTAGGAGGTGCTCCAGTGACTCTCACCAGTTCACCCCTTGATGTAACTCAGGACTCCTTTGTTCCTATGCGTGTACCTTCATGTATCATATCACCTTTGTAGCTTCATGCTATTTGAATTGATATCTCCCTTAAAGATGTGTAAGAAGAACCATTGTTTGCAAAAATCTCCCAATCAAGTCTACATAAACATGTATTTACTAATGTATTTGTCATTAACTATAAAGAACTAGTTTTTAGGAGACTGATAAATATGAGTATATTGTATTATCTAGGGAGTTGATGTGTTGTTAATTTGTCAGTCATGTCTGACTCTTCATGACCCAGTGGACCATATAGCACATCAGGCCTTTCTGTTGTTCACTGTCTCCTAAAGTCTGTCCAATCGCATATTTGTTGCTTTCACGATACTATCTATTCATCTCATCCTCTGTGGTCCCTTTCTCCTTTTTGCCATTCATCTTTCCCAGCATCAGTCTTTTCCAGTGAGTCCTGTTTTCTCATTATGTGACCAAAGTATTTAAGCTTCAGCTTTAGTGTTTGTCTTTCCAATGAATAATCTGAATTAATTTTTTTAAGTATTGTCTGTTTTGATTTCCTTGCTGTCTAAGGGACTCTCAAAAGTTTTCACTACTATAGTTTGAAAGCTTCTGTTTTGTAGCACTTGGCTTCCATATAGTCCAATTCTCACAGATGTTTTTTTACTACTGGAAAACCATAGCTTTGTCTACATGGACCTTTGTTGGCAAGGTGATGTCTCTCCTTTTTAGTATGCTGTCCAGATTTGCCATAGCTTTGCTTCCAAGGAACAAGTGTCTTAATTTCATGACTGCAGTCACCATCTACAGTGATCATTGAGCCCAAGAATCTGACAGTTTCCATTTCTCCTCTTTCTATTTTCCGGGAAGTGATGGGACCAGTTGCTATGATCTTAGTTTTTCTAATGTTAAACTTCAAGACAGCTTTTACACTCTCCTTTTTCACTCTTATCAAGAGGCTTTTTAATTCTTCTGTACTTTGAGTCATCAGTGATATGGTCTGCATATTTGAAATTGTTGATATTTCTCCTGGCAACCTTAATTTGGGCTTTTGATTTGTCCAACCTGGCATTTCGAATCTTGTACTCTGAATATAAGTTAAATTAAAAAAGATAACAGTATACAGCTTTGTTATACTTGTTTCCCAATCTTAAACCAGTCAGTTATTACCACATTTGGTCCAAGCTATTGCTTCTTGACTAGAATACAGGTTCTTCAGGAGACACATAAAATAATCGGGTTTTCCCTTCGCTTTGAGGACTTGCCAGTTTTGTGATCCACACAAAAAACAAAAATAGGTATTTTTTTCTGGAACTCTCTTGCTTTCGCCATAATCCAGCAAATGTTGGCAGTTTGATCTCAGTTTCTTCTGTCTCTTTGAAAATCAGCCTGTACTTTTGGTCATTCTTGGTTCACATATCACTGTAGCCTAACTGGCAGAATCTTAAGCTTAATCTTGCTGACATGTGAAATGAGTGCACTTGTTCAGTAATTTGAACATTTTTTGACATTGTCCTTCAGGAATGGCATGTAAAACAGCCCATTCCAATCTAGTGGCCACTGTTGGATTTTCCAAATTTTCTGGCACTGTAACAGCATCATCTTTTAGGATTTTAGATAGCTTCACAGGGATTCCATCACCTCCATTAGCCTTATTCCTGAGGCCCATTTGATTTCATTCTCTAGGATGTCAGAATTTGGCTCATGTTGCCTTTCTTTGTATAGAGACAGTGATTATAAGGTACTACCAGATACATGTAGTGATGACTCCTACCAATACAATTTATAGTTTTACCTCTATAGAGCATTGAGAAATTAAATGATTTGCCCAGGGTCCCAAGATAAAAGTTCAAGATTTAAAAGGATATAAATTGAGTGTGAGTGCTCTGCTATTCAAATAGATTTTTCTTCTTGCTAGTCTCATTTCTCCCTTCCTCTCCTTCAGCTCCTCACTAATTAGACCTGGAGTTTGACTATTAGATATTTATTTCTTGACCTTTTAGGCTTTTATAAAGCAAACTGGTGCTTTTATATTATAATTTTGGTGATTATTAGATTAATAATATACTTTGAATATACAGATTCATAGAAATTTAACTAATTCTGTCTCTGAATTTGGTGGTTTTGGATTACTTTTTTTTTTACTTGATTTTGAATCTGGATTACTTTATACTGTTAGGCATGATTAATGCTTGGTTGGTTTTGCTGAATTCCTTTCTTCTTTAATCCTTGTTGATACAGGGAAGGGACAAGGGATATATTTGGAGATGAAGGTGTTATAAAAATCACTGTCAGTAAATTTCAATAAAATATTTTAAATAAATTGCCTATTTAGAAACTAGAAGCAATAAAAGCTTGTGGTTGAATTGGGACGTTTGATATTTAAACCCTTTCACATCTTATCTATGTCCTTACTGTATATTGCTTCTCTTCAAATTCTCTTTGTTTCAGCCAAATTGACTATCTTGCTTTTGTATACAGAATGTTCTATCTCTCTTACCTCCATTCCTTTGCTTGGGCTGTGTTTCCCTCATACCTGAAATAATGTTTTTTTTTTTTTTCCCCAAAGGGCAATTCAAATGCTGCCTTATATATTTTCTTGATTCTCTAACTTCTAGTGTCTTCCCTTCAAAATTATCTTGTATTTATTTTATATGTAGTTATTTTATATATACTTAAAGTGTGTACAAGTTAACTCCCCCTACAGAATGTAAGTTCCTTGAGAGCAGAATTAAATTTTTTTTTTTGGCACACTATAAGTGCTTATAATTTGTTGTGATATGAAAAGAAATAATTTTTTGGGGGGTACACTATAAGTGCTTAGTAAATGCTTACAACTTGTGATATAAAATTTTGCCAGGGTCTTATTATGATAATTCAGGTTGTATTCTTAAAAAATTAAAAAAAAAAGGCACTTGATACTAAATGAATTTATTAAGGCAAGATGTTTCAAGGAGAGGTACTTTTTAAAAAGCAAAAAATAGCTCCTTGGGGCAGCAAGGGAGAATATACTATTTTCTTAGGTTCTAGGTTTCCTTAGAACTAAATTTAGAGTTAGGTAAGGTGATTGTAAGGTCACATTCAGGAATAGCAAATTGTTCGATCTCACTGGAACATAGCATGTGATGGGGAGTGACAAAGAAAGGTATACTAAATCCAGATTGTAAAGGCCTTTAAATGCCAAATAGAAGAGTTTTATTTGATTCTATAGACAATAGAACACAACTAGAGCTGATGTAATAAGATGCTGAGTTGGCATTTGGAGAATAGATACTAATTGTATTTTATAGACAGTACTTGCAAAGGGAGGCAGAAGAAGAAGGGAGGGGGTAATATGGAAAGCCTTTATTGATCTGGGACTTGAGCTTGATCTTGAAGAAATGTTGTTTAGGATGTCAGTGGACAATTTGATGACAGTGGTTCTGTCTTAAACAGATTTCTTTATGTGGGCATTATAGTGTATGTCTTTGACATACATTGTGTGTGGCATTGTTTGAACTCAGGTCTTCCTGAGCCCCAAGTTTAGCATTCCACTTCACTATCTAGCTGCCTTTTTAAAATTCCACTATTCTTTGTATCCCCAGTGCTTATCACAATCACAGAGCTGGCACACAGGTGATACTTAATACTTGTTGCTTGATCTATTGGCTCTTTGTCCTCAATATGACCTGAAAACCCTCCACCTTTTAGTACTTTCTCTAGCCGTCACCCCTGCTCTGGCTACTCTTTGCTTCCCAGTTTGTATCTGTGATCAAACCATTTGACCTCTATGCTATCTTCCACTTTCAATTCCTTTGTTCTCTTTTTCTTTTGAAGATCATACATTGCCAAACCCCAACCTGTATTTTTTCTACCACCTGTATTTTTGATTCCTATTCACATGGCATTCATTGGAACTATGAGAAATCATAAAACTGCTGACTGGATTTACTACAGATTTGTTAACTTTTCTCAGTAGGATCCTTAGCACATCAAGTCAGTCATTCTCCCTAATCAGTTCTCTAATCTATCTCATTTACCATCATGGCTGTTGCAAACCTTCACTTGTCTCTTCAAGCTTCGTGTAGCACACCTCCTTCCCCTACCCTCAAAGATGAGGATCTTACCTATAGACCATATGGTGAGAGCCCCCTCTTCCTCTTCTTATCTTATATCACTGACATCTTCTGTCACCGTAATTTCATTTTCAGATGAAAAGTTGACTCTTCGACCAAGATGGTGGAGTAAAAGCAGGAACTTGCTTTAGCTCCTGCTCCAGCCACCTCTAATACCTGTAAAATATGAGTCTAAACAAATTTTAGAGTTACAGAACCCACAAAGTGACACAGAGAAACAAATCTCCCACCGAAGGCAGCCTGGTAGGCCGACAGGAAGGGTCTGTTGCACTGAGCTGGGAGCTGAGTGCAGTTCCGCGTGGGCCCAGACCCGGGGCACCCTGACCAGCAGCACAGACTGGCCAGAGCAGACTTCAGGAGAGTGAATTACCAGTACCTGTGGTGGTTTCCAGACTTCTCAACCCATAAACGCCAAAGAAAAACTAAAAGGTCAGTAGGAGATCCTGTTGGAACCTGGTGATGGAAAAGCACAGTCTGGCCCCTGCCCCCAGGGCAAGAGGTGGTGGAGGCAGGGCAGCTACAGCTGATGCCACGTGGCTGCCTTCAGAGCTTTTGGCCTGCAGATCATAGGAGGACCAAGTGACCATTCAGAGGGTAATTGCCCTTGCTTTGACCTGCTTGGATCTGGGTTGCAGTCTTGGTTGGTGGTCCTGGGGTGAGAAACTCCAGTGTACCAGAGCTTGTGGTGGCTGTAGAGAGGGCACCCTCCTCAGACCTCTGACATTTGTGAAAACCCCAGCAATTTGGGACACAGCTCTCTCCACTCTGGAAGCTCACTTCTACCATGGCAAAGAACTCAAAAGTCAAATAATTGCCTGGCAAGATGAACAAGCAAAGGAAGCGCAATCAGACCATAGAATCCTTTTTTTGGGGAAAAAAGGGTCAAAATATGGAACCAGAAGAAGACAACAATGTCAAAACTCCTGCATCAAAAGCTTCCAAGAAAAATATGAATTGGTTACAGGCCATGGAGGAGCTCAAGAAGGATTTTGAAAATCAAGTAAGAGAAGTAGAAGAAAAATTGGGAAGAGAAATGAGAATGATTCAAGAAAAGTGAGTCAGCAGCCTGCTAAAGGAGACCCCAAAAAATGCTGAAGAAAATAACACCTTAAAAAATAGACTAACTCAAATGGCAAAAGAGGCCCAAAAAGTCAATGAGGAGAAGAATGCCTTAAAAAGTTGAATTTAGCAGATGGAAAAGGAATTTCAAAAACTCACTGAAGAAAATAATTCCTTCAAAATTAGATTAGAGCAAATGGAAGCTAATGACTTTATGGAAAATCAAGATACTTATAAAACAGATTCAAACAAATGAAAATTAGAAGGCATTGTGAAATATCATTGAAAAAACCACTGACATGGAAAATAGATCCAGGCAAGATAATTAAAAATTTTTTAGGCTACATGAAAGCCATGGTCAAAAAAAGAACCTAGAAATCATCCTTCAAGAAATTGTCCAGGAAAATTATCCTGATATTCTAGAACCAGAGGACAGAATAGAAATTGAAAGAATTTACCAATCGCCTCTTGAAAAAGATCCCCAAAAGAAAACTAGGAACATCATAGCCAAATTCCAGAGTTCTCAGGTCAAGGGGAAAATATTACAAGCTGTCAGAAAGAAACAATTTGAGTATTGTGGAAACACAATCAGGATAACACAAGATCTAGCAGCTTTTAGTTAAGGGATGGAAGGCCTTGGAATATGATATTCCAGAGGTCAAAGGAGCTAGGATTAAAACCAAGAATCACCCAGCAAAGCTGAGTTTAATGCTTCAGGGGAAAATATGGTCATTCAATGAAATAGGGAACTTTAATGTATTCTTGATGAGAAAACCAGAGCTGAACAGAAAATTTGACTTTCAAATACAAGAAGCGTGAGGAGGTAAAAGGAAAAAGAAATCATAAGGAATTTTTTAAAGTTGAACTATTTACATTCCTTTATGGAAAAGCAATAATTGTAACTCATGAGACTTTTCTCATGAGGATATGTATGAGGATAGTTGAAGGGAATATATAGGTATGCATACGTATGCATGTATAGGAGGGTATGTGTATGTATAAATACATATGTGAGTGTGTATGTGTGTACATGTATACATAGAAGGCACAGGATTAGTTGAATAGGAAGGGATGATAACTAAAAAATAGAATTAAGAGGTGAGAGAGGGAAAGATAGAATAGGGTAAATTGTCTCATATAAGAGGCAAGAGAAAACTCTTACAGTAGAGGGAAAGAGCAGGAAGGTGAAAGGGATTGGGTCAACCTTACTCTCACTGATTTGGCTTAAGGAGGTGTAGCAGCAAGCACCCCAAGCGTCCTCAGGGTTTGCTGCCAGCACAGGTTCTTGGATCTGCTTTGTTAAAGGAAAGCAACTCAATGGGTTAACAAGCTTACTTTAATCAGTCAGACATATATCGTTTACCTTGTTCAGGGGAAAAAGGTCAGCACCCCGAACTTCAAAGTATGCAGGCAGAATTATCAAGACAGAAACAGATCAAGTAGACAGATTTCCAAATTGTCCAACCATTACATCCATACCCAGTCAACATCAGGGTTTCAACATCTGGGTTTTTCAAAGCCGGGGGGGGGGAGGGCTCTGGACAACGGCTTCCCAGAATCCATATCAAATCACAGAACACTTCTCAAAGTGAGCCCCCAAAACAAAGCCTCACATCAGGGCTTATATAGCCTTCTCCTGGCTCAGAGAATGTAACAACCTTTTGGACCCACTGGCCAATTAAAAAGTATCTACTGAAAAACGAGCCTCCCACCCCCAAGTTTCAGGTGCACTTTAGCCTAGGGGCAGGGAAGATCTTTAAATTTGCATTCCCATTACAATGTCCCATAGGTATATCAGACTTAACATGTCTAAAACAGAACTCATTATGTTTTCCCCCAAACCTTTTCTGAACTTTCCTCTTCTAGGGGATACTACCATCTTCCCAGTCACCTAGGTTCACAACTTTGGTGTCATCCTTGACTGCTTATTCTAGCCAATTAAGTCTGTTGCCAAATCTTATTTTTACCTCACACAATAAGTCCATTTCATTTCACTTACAGTCACTGTCCTTGTTCAGACCTTAATCATCTTTATCTTGGACTATTACAGTAACATCTAATTGATCTTCCTACCTTAAATTGTTTCTCACTCTAATCTATCTTCCACATAGATGCCCAAATGATTTTCCTGAAGCATTGGTCTGACTATATCATTCCCTAGTACCTTTAGGATCAAATATAAATATTGATGTTTAAAGCCCTTTGCAACCTTGTCCCTATCTTTCCGGTCTTCTTGGACTTTCCTCTCCTCGTACCTTTTGGTCTAGTCAGACTGCCTTATTTGATCTTCCTCCATCTCCTGTCTCTGGGACTTTGTTGTGGTTGTCCCCAGGCCTCGAATCCTCTTCCCTGGAGCATTAATCCCTAGCTTCTCTAAAACTTGGAGAAGTCAGCCTTCTGACCAGAGGCCTTTCCTACAGGTTTCTTGTATATACCTATTTTTGGTGAAATCTCCCCCACTAGAATGTAAACTCCTTGACCTTAGAGTCTGATTTTGCTTTTTCTTTGTTCCTCTGGATTTGTGCTGTGCTTGGCTCCAGAGTAAATGCATAATAAATTGATGGGGGGAAAATCTAGGGTCTGTCAATCAAGCAGATCAACCATTTATATCATAATGTCAGAAAACAATCCTCCTATATCTTTTTCATGGATTTTTCAAAGCAGTGCTCAGAAATTATTTTGCATATATGTCTGAAGGCCTTATTTATTTTAAAAAATAAACAAACAAAAAAACCCCATCAGAACTGATAGGGAGTAATCTTAAAAATTCTCTTGGGAGTAGTAAATGAATGAAAAGGAGAACGTTGAACTAAAGTTTTATCTTAGCTTTATCTAATTCATTTCTTTGGGATTTGCTTTTTTAAATTCCTACTAAGAATCTTTGGAAGGAAACTTGACCTACTTACAGATCTTAAGATTGTAGGCATAAGTGAGGTGTTCTCTTGCTATGCTTGATTTCTGGATTTGGGTGGGCTGAATTGAAGAATGGATTGATTGATACTTCTGAGACTTTTACTTTGTCAAAGTGCTGGAATTCCCTTTGTCTTGTAGGGTGGAGGCTGATTTAATATTCTGTATGGAGCCCAATTTCATTATACCTTGGAAATACATATGTCATGTTTGTGCTGATGAGTAATTGTATCTATTAAATTACCTTCGTGTGATTACTGAATGTGGGCATAGGCTAGAGATCCAGTGAAGGATCTTTTTCTATTCCTTAACCCTCTTTTTGCACTACCCTTTAAAGAAGATCTCCTACTGACCTTTTAGTTTTTCTTTGGCGTTTATGGGTTGAGAAGTCTGGAAACCACCACAGGTGCTGGTGATTCACTCTCCTGAAGTCTGCTCTGGCCAGTCTGTGCTGCTGGTCAGGATGCCCCGGGTCTGGGCCCACGCGGAACTGCACTCAGCTCCCAGCTCAGTGCAACAGACCCTTCCTGTCGGCCTACCAGGCTGCCTTCGGTGGGAGATTTGTTTCTCTATGTCACTTTGTGGGTTCTGTAACTCTAAAATTTGTTTAGACTCATATTTTTTTACTGACTCTATTATATTTACTCTATATTTTTACTGACTCTATTTAAATTTTTTTTTGAGGGGGGAAGGCAAGGCAATTGGGGTTAAGTGACTTGCTCAAGGTCACACAGCTAGTAAGTGTGTCAGATGTCTGAGGCTGTATTTGAACTCAGGTCCTTCTGACTCCAGGGCCAGTGCTCTATTCACTGCGCCACCTAGCTGCCCCCCTTCTATTTAAATTTAAAAAATAATTCCGAGCATAAATAATAATTGCAGCATTTATATAGTGCTTTAGAGGTCTGTGAAGCTTTTTATAAATATTATCTCATTTTATCTTCACAGCAACTCTGGGAGGCAGGTGCTATTATTATCTCCTTAACATATGAAGAAACTGAGTCAGACAGGTTAAGTGATTTCCCAGGGTAACAGAGCTAGTTTCTGAGGTTATATTTGAACTTAGGTCTTCCTGAATCCAGGTCTGTCCATCTCTATCCACTGTCACCTAACTGTCTCTTAACATTAAAAAAGACCATTCCCACATACATAACAAAATGCAAGAGTATTACTTATGAAACCATGAGTCACCATTTCATATTACTTGCTTTAAAAGTATATATGAAGTAAATTTCAGAACTTTTCTTGTCTGTGCTTCTTCCTGAATTTTCTTCTAATCTCTTCTGTACATTAAAAAATTTCAGTCACTCCATTTTGGTTTTTTAGCATCCTCAATGCTAACCTCTTCTCCCCTTTAATAACTGAGTGAAAGGAAGCAAAATCTTGTAACAAATAAGCATAGTAAGAGAAAACAAATCTATAGAATTATAAAAAACGTGCATCTCTTTCAAATACCCTATTTCCATCCTCTTTTCTTCAGGAAGTGGGTAGTGTGTTTCATCATAGGTACTCTGGAAAAATAATTGGTCATTGCATTGATGAGAATTCTTAAATATTTAAAAATTATTTTTATTTACAAGGTTGATTTCTCTATGTAACTTGTTATTCTTGTTCTGCTGTTTTCACTTTGCTCAGTTCATACTATTCCAGGATTCTCTGAAATCATTCCTTTTGTCATTTTTTATGGCTCAATAATATTAAATTACGTTCATATACCATAATTTGTTCATCCAGTCTCCATTTGTCTAAGAGTTGATTTAAGGTGCCCCCCCCCTCAGTTTTGTCTTTTTTAAATTTTTCCTTCAAGATCAGGACATTTAGCTGTTTCTTCCCTTGTTATTGTCCCTGATTAAAGTGAGATTCATATACCTCTGCACTACCTCTTCTTCCACATTTATAGATTCCTCTTATACACCTGAATTATGAGAAGTACCAAGTTCTACCTCCTTCCTACACTAATGTGTTTTTCCTTTTACCTTCCTTCTCTTCCTCCTCTTAAAAATCCTCTGAACAGAATTAATCCACAGCCAGGACTTCTTTTTCTTATTTAATTCCCTCTATACCCTTTGAAGACATGAAAGTTCTGAAGTGACACTTGTTTCTTTATTATAATGTTAGCATTACATCATCATCATACAACTCCTTCCAATTGCTCAAATAAATTTTCCTTTTTAGGTTTCTTTTGACTCATATTTATATTTCAGAGTAATTACCCAAATCTGTTATTTTCATTAGAAAATGCTTAAAAGTCCTCTATTCCAATGTTAAACTCAGATAGAAACAGGAGCCACTAAACTGTAAATAAGGATTCCTGTTGATGCGCATTGACTTACCAAACCACATATTTATATATCTGTGTTTTATTATATTTTATTTATTTTATAATATTTTCCAATTTGGTTCAGGTCTCATCAGGATTTGGGGGGTTCACATGTTTGACGCCTCTGCTCTATTCCATTAAAAGCCCATTTCCTCCCTCTGTATTTATACTTAGCTTTGCAAGATAAATAATTTTTTATTGTAAACCTATATCTTTTGCCTTTTAAAGTATGGCATTCCAGTATATTTTCTCATATAATAGAAGCTGCCAGGTCTTCTGTAATCCTGACTGGTCCCTTCATACTTGAACTGCTTTTCTCTGGATTTTTGCAGCATTTTTTCTTTCATGTGGAAGCTTTGGATTTTGGCTATGACATTCTGATGATTTTTTTCTTTGGGAGTTTCTTTCCTGAGGTTATTGATGGATTGTGTTATAACTTTGCAGTTTTCACTTATGATTTCTTGAACACAGAGTTCAGTTAAAAAAATAGTAATGGTTTCATTTCTTCTTGACTTGTTTTCCAGACAATTGTTTTTGATATTATTTCTTATATTTTCTTTCTTTCTATCTTTTGATTTTTTTCCCCTAATATTTCTTGTTTCATGGAGTCCATTGATTTCCGTTTGGCCTATTCTAGTTTTGGGGGAGTCTGTTACTTGGGTAAGGTTTAGCATTTTCTGTTACAAGCTTTTTATTTTATTTCCAGTTCTTTCCTCAAGAGCTTTTAATTTCATTCTTATCTCTTTTATCATTTCTTCTAGATATTCATTTACCTTTCCTTGTGTAAAGTATTTTTTCCTTTGAGTCTTTGCTTGCAGTTATGTTATTTTTTCCTTTCTTTTGTGGAATCTCTAGACTTCTAGTCATTTTTTATATTGTTTGTTTTACTAATCTCCCCAGCTTCAGTTCTTGAATTATTTTTAATAGTATTTTATTCTTTCCAGTTATGTAAAGATTTGATTTAATGTTCTTTTTTTTTTGGAGGGGGGAAGGCAGGTGTATCAGCAATGCCATATTCACAATGCCTATAGAGATTACAAATATGCTGATATAATTATCCATTACAAAATACGTCATGTTTGCCATATGAGGAAATAAACTAGAAAATTTATTAAGATACCAAAAGACTGAGTCCCAAAACCAGAAAGTGAAAGCCATCAGAGTAGTGATGATATTGGCACAGGTAGATAAAGTAGAAAGCACCCACATTTTCAAGCCTTTAAAACAGAACAGGCTACCTCAGGCAAAGGTCCTCCTCTCCCCACGCACAGCAACCACCCAGCGTCCTGGAAGCGCGCTCCCAGCAGCTCCGGCCCCTGGCAGTCCTCAGCAGGAGTCCTTAGCAGAAAGTCCTTAGCAGTCCTAACTCAAAAAGGGCTTCGCGCTGCCACTGCCTCTGCTGCTGCCGCCGTCACCACCACCGCCAGCCAACGCAGGAATGCTAGCTTGGCTTCCGCTTCCTCTTGCTCCGCCCCTTCCTGCTACATCAGCAAGTCCAACGGGGCATGGAAGATCTTTAAATCCCATAACCCTTACAGCAGGGCAACTGGGGTTGACTTGCCCAAGGTCACATGGCTAGTAAGTGTTAAGTGTCTGAGGGTGGATTTAAACTCAAGTCCTCCTGACTCCAGGGCCGGTGCTCTATTCAATGTGCCACCTAACTGCCCCTTAATGTTCATTTTTAATAATATTTTGAGTTCAAGATTTTTCTCTCTCGATCTCCGGGCCTCCTTCATGCCCTCCCCTTTCTTCTCCCCAAAACAGTAAGCAATTTAATATAGGTTACATATGAACAATTATGTGAAACATTTTCATATTAGTCATGTGGTGAAGGAAGAAACAGAACAAAAGCAAAAAACTATGAAAAAAGTGAAAATAGTATGTATGCTTCCATCTGAATTCAGGCTGTCAGTTCTTTTTCCGGATGTGTCTAGCATTATGAGTCTTTTGGAATTGTCTTGGATCATTGTATTGCTGGGGAGAGCTCTCATAGCTGATCATCAAACAGTGTTGCTGTTACTGTGTACAGTGTTCTCCTTGTTCTGCTCACTTCACTCAGCATCAGTTCATGTAAGACTTTCTGGGTTTTTCTGAAATCCATCTGCTCATCATTTCTTATAGAACAGTAATAGTTATCAATAGTCAGTAGTTTGAATTGGGTTTTGTGCCAGGCCCTGGCTGTGCTTTTGGGTGAGGTCATCTATCTCACTCTGGGTTCCTGCACTGATCTCTGACTTCAAGACTTCTCAACATCCTTGATACCTTTCTATGAATTTTCTACCTTGTCAGTAACTTCCTAAAACATGCTGCTCAGAGCTGAAGACAGTCCTCTAGACGGGGTCTGATCAGGGCATAGTAGAGTGGGATTAGAACCTCATTCCTTTTGGATACAGTGCTTCTGTCATCACAACCCAGGAGTGAATTAGCCTTTTTCACCTTCTGCCTCATAGAATCCAAGGGTTCTTTCAAAACTAAGCTTAGATGCCACCACCCATCTGAATCCACCCAGTGTCTTCACCTCTGAAAGTATTTGTAGATTCTTTGTATACATTGTTTTCTTCCAGTAGGATGTCAGTTCTTTGAGAGCAGCAGCTGTTTTATTTTTGTCTTTTTATCTCCAGTACCAACACAGTGCTGAGCACAGGCATGGTGCTTCAGAAATGCTTTCTGGATTGAATTGGCAGCCATACCCCCTCTCTTCCTATAGTCAGGCTATTAGATAGAGTCACTTGATTCAAGAAGGGACTTCTGTTGTAGGTATTTGAAGTTGACCAGGAATATACTCCTTAGGATCCTGCCTCCTCAGTGATCTTAGAAGTAATAAGACCTCCATGCAACTGTTCCCTACTTTTCCGATAGATTTTCCCCCTAACTACTTAAATAATGGTTTTAAAGTCATAGATCTCTATTGGCTCATCCACAGAATTGTTTAATTTGTATAGAGTTACTAATCTGAATTTGACATGATAAATTACTTGCGAATTGTTCATAGTTGCCAGGGATGGAAAGGAACTGAAGATGGTCAAGGTGTCTTGGTTGTATTTGTTTTGAGTGGACAGTAGTTTTAAAATAAACAAGAATCCTTGGGGCAAAGAACACCTGTCAGTTACCTGTCAGCTTATCAGGGTGGATCAGCAGGAAACCTTGGTGGAGGTGACATTGTCACCACAGAGAGTTCTTTGCCTTGGATTTATTGACCTCTCATTAAGGGAGCTGTCATAACTGTTATCTTAGAGAGAAGTCAGACTAATGGCTCAGGATCTGTATAACTTGAAAATTATTTATTTTGGAAAGGGAGTTCCCTTCTCAGTTAAGTGACCCATTGAAAATAATTCTTGGCTATTTTTAGATAATATTGCAGTTTAGATAATATTTACAGTTTGTCTTTTGGGCAAGTAGAGACTCTTGTGCATCTCTAAGTAAGTTTAATTAATTGTCTTGATCCCCCCACAGGTTATTTGTTAAAACTATGGTTTACATTTTTATCTGTTGCTCGAAGTAGTTTACTGTTTATAGGAATAAAAACCCAGAGGTGGCATTCTATTGAAAAGAGTAAATAATAGTTTGAATACTAGTGAACACTGGTGAATACTAGTACGGATAGAACAAATTATCTGTTCTAGGTGTGGCAGGGTTATTAGTAAAGTCTTGTAGTGTTTTGTTAGATTTCTGAACTAAATCTACCTACTCTGTCATCAAATATTATATTATATTTTGTGACCGATGTTAATTAAAAAATTATTTTTTATTATTATGAATTTGAGAGATATAAACAGGCACGAACATTTCTACAGAGTGAACAAAAAAGAATTGTCTAAGGTCGTTGTAGCGGCAAGCACCCCGGTGTCCTCAGGGTTTGCTGCTACCACAGGTTCTTGGATCTGCTTTGTTAAAGGAAAGCAACTCAAAATGGGTTAACAAGCTTACTTTAATCAGTCAGACATATATCGTTTACCTTGTTCAGGGGAAAAAGGTCAGCACCCCGAACTTCAAAGCATACAGGCAAAATTATCAAGACAGAAACAGATCAAGTAGACAGATTTCCAAATTGTCCAACCATTACATCCATACC
>NW_027185715.1:1785686-1904996 GCF_028583685.1 Petaurus breviceps papuanus | reverse complement strand
GGGGGGGCCTGGACAACGGCTTCCCAGAATCCAGATCAAATCACAGAACACTTCTCAAAGTGAGCCCCAAAACAAAGCTACACATCAGGGCTTATATAGCCTTCTCCTGGCTCAGAGAATGTAACAACCTTATTGACTCACTGGCCAATCAAGAAGTATCTACTGAAAAACAAGCCTCCCACCCTAGGCTCCAGGTGCACTTTAGCCTAGGGGCAGGGAAGATCTTCCAAATCTGCATTCCCATTACAGTTGTGAATATTATATGAAATTTATTTTAAAGGTATATGTTAAGTTTAATGGTCCTTCCAGCATTACACTACTGGTCTGTGTCCCCTTCTGAATTCCTGCTGCTTTCTTCTGTGTATTTTTAAAATGTTTCATTGACACTCTTTTCTTGGTGTCCCTATTACTACCAGCCAACCTCCATCGTTCTCCTTTTCACTCCAAAAAAAGTCTTCTCTTAAATACATACAGTCAAGCAAAACAAATCCACACATTGTGTCTAAATATGTGTATCTTATTATGGAAGTGATGGACCTCTAGTGCATCACTTCTCTGTCAAGAGATGGGAAATATGATTCATCATCATCTTTCTAGATTCATAGTTGATTATAGCATTAATTAAAGTTGGTAAGTCTTTCAGTGTTGTTTTCCTTTATGGTGTTAATAGTCATTATATAAATTGTTCTGGTTATTCTGACTTTACTCTAAGTCAGTTTGTATAAGCCATCCTATGTTTCTTTGACTCTACCCTTTTTGTTGTTTGTTTATTATAATGTATATTTACATTGTATATCTATTTATTTATTATGTATTTATATTTTATTCATTCATTTCCCAGTTGCTGGGCCTCTACTTTTTTTTCCCATTTGTTTACTCCAGTAAGAAATGCTGCTATAAATATTTTGTACATAAGGGTCCTTTCCCTTTGTCTTTGATTTCTGGAGGGGTATGTATCAAGGAGTGGTATCAGTGAATCAAAGGTATAATTACAGTTTAGTGTCCTTTTTGGGGTATAATTCCAAATTGCTTTCCAGAAAAGTTATGCATTAATTGTGCTTGACTCCCACAACCACTCCAACAATTTCATTTTCCTTTTTTATTATATTTGCCAACCTCATGAATGTGAAGTGGAAGCTTAGAGCTATTTCAGTTTGTGTTTAGTGATCAGAGCATTTTTTTTTCATATGGCTGTTGATAGCTTGAATTTCTTTTAAAAAAAATTATTCTGAATTTAAAAACATAGCAGAACACAAAAAAGTGTATGTGTATTTACACGTTACTTTAAAAAAATCTTGCTTATGCTTCCTTTTGAATGTCTGTTCATTTTTATTTTTTCAATTAATTTTTTTTCCAATGAAAATCCACTTTTCTCTATCTGCCTCCCTCGCACTCATTCAGAGAAAGAAAGAAAATCAGTCTCTGTTATATATGCATAGTTAAGCAAAACAATTTCTTCCATTGGCAAATGTGTTCTAAGTTCATTACCTCTCTGTCTGGAGGTGGCTAACTTGTTTAATCATGAGTCCTCTGGAGTGATGGTTGTTCATTGCATTGATTAAAATTCTAAAGCCTTTCAAAGTCTTTACAATAATATTGTTATATAAATTGTTCTGGTTCTGCTTACTTCACTCAGTTCATACAAGTCTTCTCAGGTTTCTCTGAGATTACCCTCTTCATAATGTCTTACAGTACAATAGTATTCTGTTATGTTCTAGTCCCATAATGTATTCAGCCATTCCCCAATCCATAAAATTCTCAGTTTACAGTTCTTGGACATTACATAAAGAGCTGCTATAGATATTTTGACCAAAAATAAAATAAAATAAATATGGGGGTGGCTAGATGGCACAATAAATAGAGCACCACCCCAGGAGTCAGGAGGACCTGAGTTCAAATCTGGCCTCAGACACTTAACACTTACCAGCCATGTGACCTTGGGCAAGTCACTTAACCCCAATTGCCCTGCCTTCACCCTCCAAAAAGCAAAAAATAAAATAAAATATTTTGATCATATAGGTCTTACTTCCTGTCTTTGTGGTATAGACCCTATATTGGTATCACTGGTTGATAGGTATGCATAGTTTATTAACTTTTTGGAGCATAGTTACAAATTGTTTATTTCTCTAATAATTATTTAGGTTTTTTTTTTATAGTTAATTTATACTTTGATACCATCACCTTTCTCTTAGGCAGTGGATAATAGTTTCATCTTTGGATCTCCAGCATCATGGTTGGTCACTGCAGTAATCAGAGATTAAAGTTGTTTTCCTTTCCAATATTCTAGTTATTATTTGAATTGTTCTCTTGATTTTGCTCACTTAACTCTACATAGTTCAAACAGGTCTTCTTGATTGATCTCGTTTGTCATTTTTTTTTTAACATCGTAATGCTATTCCATTACCTTCATATGCTACAATTTTTTCAGCCATTTTCTAATTGATGGCATTCCTTTAGATTCTAGTTCTGATTTCTGTTCATATTCTTTGACCATTTGTCTACTGAAGAATGACTCCTGTTCTCATATATATATATATATATTTGTATCAGTTACCTGTATATCTCTAATATCTGATATTTTTTGGTGGAAATTGCTCTAAAGATTTTTTTTTTGCAGTTAACTTGCAAATTCTAATTCTAACAGCATTCATTTTGTTTATGCATAAACTTTTCAGTTTCATGTAATAAAAACTGTCCCTTTTTTGTCTGGTAATATATCTTCTCTATCTCTTGTTTACTGAAGAGCTCTTTCCTATTTGTAGTTGTAAAAAGACCTCTGCTCCTTTGTTTATGACATTATGTTGTTATCTAGGTCTTGTATCCATTTGGAGCTTATAGAGGCATACAGTGTGAGTTGTCTAAACCTGTTTTCTGCCAAATTCCTGGTGGTCTTTGTCCTTTAGTGAGCTTTTACACTAGAAGTTGGAATCTTTGGTTTATCAAACACTCTGCTGTTTGTTTGGTCTCGTATAACACTGATAATTTATCTGTTTTTCAATCATTACCAAATGGTTTTGACAGTTACTTGTTTGGAGTATAGCTTATAGGCCCCTTTCCCACTTTTTTCACCATTTTCCTTAAGATTCATCACTTTTTATTCCTCTGGATGAATTTTGTTATAATTTCCTTGTTCTGTAAAGTAACTCTTTGGTAGTATTATTGGTATGGCACTGATTCTGTAAATTAATTTAGTTTTGTGTTGTCATTTTTATCCTATTGGCAACCAAGGGCAATTTAGCAAAGTTGTTCTCTTGAGCTCTGAGGCTCTCTTCCATTTTCAGTGAAGGTTTAGCAAGACATTTGGAGACAGCTGCCCAAGAGAATATTGGATTTGGGCTCCTTAGACCCAGAGTACCGTGTTGCCAGGTAAATTTATCATCCATTTTTCCTGGAGTACATGGTCAACTGTGGAAAAGGAAAAGAACCATCTTGAGAATATGAGGTAAAGTGGTATCAAAAGGAAAAAAATAAGTGATGGACATAAGTATAACCAGTGTTTATGTGGTGCCTGAAGATTTGTGGCGTTCTTTGTATGTGTTATCTCATTTGACCCTCACAATAACCTTGTGAGGCAGGTACTATTTTTATTCTCATTTTATAGATGAGCAAATGTAGACTGAGTGGCAAGATGACTTGCCTAGGGTCACAAGCTATTAAATTTAGTCTGAGGTGGGATCTGAGCCACACAAGTCCTCCTATTCCAAGTCCACTTTTCCTACCCACTGTTTTCCCCAGCAACAGCTACTGCGGGTAATGTATTGAAAACAACCCATTTTACCCCAGAGGGAAGCATTCAGCATTCTTTACTACTTCCCCAGCAATAGTTACTGAGAGATATGAATGAACAATATGATGATGAAGATTTCCATGTGGGTTTTTTGTGGGATTGGGGGAGGTAGCAAGGGGAAGGGTAAAAGAAACTTGTTGGTAAGGATTTCTTCTCTTTAGTATCCATTATAAAAACATTCTTTTCCTTGATTCTTCTGGCATTCTCCCCTTTAACTATTTTTGATGCTACCTTTTTTTTTAACATCCTTCTTTAGTTTTTCACTTCTTCCTTCAGAGCTCCAAACTGAACATAAGACCCTAAAAGAAGACGCAGCTAAGCTCCTCACAGGGATTTCCAATTCTAAGAAAACCTGACCCCTGAGTTTATAAAACGCATAAACTAGAAGTTACTGGTAGCATGGAGTATGAGGGAGCCTGTTTCTACCCACTGAAAAGCTTAAAAAATGTAGTTATGTTATCTCTTAGGATGATTGCAAAGTTAAGGGGAAAAAAAGGTTATTTTAAACATTTCTTGCTTTGCAAAGAGGAGTTATATTGTTTCTTATATAAACCTTCATTTAGTGCATTTAAGTTTTAATTTTCAGTTTTCTAATATGAGCAGCATGGTATGGAGGAAAGAACACAGGACTGAGAAGAACTAGATTCAAGTTTCAGTGACTACTTGGAAGTTGTGTAACTTGGGGAAAGTCAATTTATCACCTTGAGTTTTCTTCATTTGTAAAATGGAGAATCCTACTCATTTACATGATGAGGATATATCGGAAGCTAGTATGTGGATGATCAAATGCTATGCACATGACTGCTGCCGCTGTCCTTCCTCTTCCTTCTCCTTTGCCATACTTTGTACAGTAGATAATGGCACTTGACAGACTAGAGATCCTAAAAAGCGTTTCATACTCTAGAATGACACATTAAATCTAATAGATTAAATTTAATAGGAGTAAATGTAAGAGATTTCATTTCATCCAAAAAAATCAACTGCCTAAGTAAGAATGAGGAAGAAGTAGTTAGATCATGTGAAAAAGGTAGCCTGTTTTAGTGTACCAGAAACTCAATATTAGACAACAGTTTGGGTTGGTCAAAAAGTCTGATTAAGTTTCAGAATGGACAAATAGAAATTTAAGTGCTGGAACAAAGAAGATAACAATTCCGTTGTACCCTTCCCTAATCAAATCACAACTAGAGTATTTTATCTGATTCTGGGTACCATGTCTTTGGAGGCACAGTAAACTAGAGTACATTCAGAGGAGGTTGACTTGGATAGAAAGTGAAGTTGAAGTTATGTTGTAGAAGAACTAGTTGAAAGAACGAGGGATTTTTAGCTTGGAAAAGATAAGCCTTAGAAGAGTCTGGTGGCTATATTCTGATATTTGAAGGTTTGTCATGTGGAAACAAGGTTAATTTTTTTCTCTTTGGTCTTAGAAGACAGAAATAAGCCCAGTAGTTCAGTGGTGGAGGGAGACAGATTTTGTTTTTAAGTTTAAGGCAGAAAACTTCCTACCAATTAGAGCCGCCCCAAAGTATTACTATAGTATTAATTAGTATTGTGAATACTGCTATAACTTTTCTTTTGAAAATGTGAATTAATTGCAATGGGATTGATATATTAGGGAACATTTTTTATTTTATTTTATTTTTTTTTAATTTTGTTTTTTCATTTCTCAAATGCTTTATTAACTTCTGATTTACATCATTCATTTCCACCAGATTTTGAGTTAAGAATTTTCTCCCTGTTTTTCCCCTACCCACCACCCCAAAATAGCAGTCCCACAGGATATCCTCTCCTCCAATCTGCTCTCTCCCATATCTTCTCCCATACCCCCTTCGACTTTTCCTGTCGGGCATGGTAGATCTCTATGCCCCAGTGCCTGTATATCTTATTTCCCAATTACATGTAAAATAGTATTATTAATAATAGTGTGTATTTTTTTTAAACATTTGATTTTAAAACTTTGAATTCCAGATTCATTCCCTTCCTTCCTTGTCACCCATCCTTACTGGGAAGATAAGCAGTTGAGTATAGGTTGTACATGTGTAGCTAATGTAAAACATTACCATCATAGATATATTGTAAAAGACTGACTATATTTCCCTCCCTCCTATCCCACCTCCCACTTGTTCTCTTCTCTACTTTGATTCCTTCCCTTTTCAAAAGTGGGTGCTTCCAACTTCCCTCCCCCCCAGCCTGCCCTCCCTTCCATCATCCCCCCTCTCATCCCCTTCCCCCATACTCTCTTGTGGGGTGAGATACTCTATTTAGTGTGTATGTCATTCCCTCCCTGAGCCAAATTCAACGAGAATAAGGTTGACCCATTCCCTTTTGCCTTCCTATTCTTCCCCTCCATTGTAACCATTTTCCCTTGCCTCTTCTATGTGAGATAGTTTACCCCAATCTGTCTCTCCCCATCTCCTCTCATTATAATCCTATCTCACCTCTTAATTTCACCTTTTAAGTATCATCCCTTCCCATTAAATTGGTCCTGTGCCCTCCATCTATGTATACCTATACACATATATACACACATTCAAATATGTATTCATATGCCCATATACCCTCCTATATAGGCATATATATGTATATATATATTTCTATTCCCTTCAACTATTTTCATACTGAGAAAAGTTTCATCAGTTACAATTATCGTTTTTCCATGTAGGAATGTTTATAGTTCAACTTTGATAAGTTCCTTATAATTTCTTTTCCCTGTTTACCTTCTCATGCTTCTCTTGCTTCTTGTATCTGAATGTCAAATTTTCTATTCAACTCTGGTTCTTTCATCAAGAATGCTTGAAAGTCCTCTATTCCACTGAATGACCATATTTTCCCCTGAAACATGATACTCGGTTTTGCTGGGTAGGTGATTCTTGGTTTTAATCCCAGATCCTTTGCCCTCTGGAATATCATATTCCAAGCCCTTCTATCCCTCAGCATAGAAGCTGCCAGATACTGAGTTATCCTGATTGTGTTTCCACAATATTCAAATTGTTTCTTTCTGGCTGCTTGTAATATTCTCTCCTTGATCTGGGAATTTCGGAACCTGGCTATAATATTCCTAGGAGTTTTCTTTTTGGGATCTTTTTCAGGAGGTGATTGGTGGATTCTTTCAACCTCTGTTTTGCCTTCTGGTTCTAAAACATAAGGGCAGTTTTCCTTGAGAATTTCTTGGAGGATGATTTCTAGGTTCTTTCTTTGATTGTGGCTTTCAGGTAGTCCAATAATTTTAAAATTATCTCTCCTGGATATATTTTCCAGGTCAGTGGTTTTTCCAGTGAGATATTTCATATTCCCTTCTATTCTTTCATTTGTTTGGATCTGTTTAACAGCATCTTGATTTCTCATAAAGCCATTAGCTTCCAAGATTTGCTCCAATTTAATTCTGAAGGAATGATTCTCCTTAGTGAGATTCTTTTTCCATCTGGCAAATTCGGCTTTTTAGGGTATTCTTCTCCTCATTGCCTTTTTGAGCCTCTTTTACCATTTGAGTTAGTCTCTTTTTTTTTCTTAAAGTTACATGACCAGTATATTTCTGGGTGTGGTGATAAGTATATGAGCCCAGATTCGATCCCAAGTCATCCCGACTCTGGGGCCGGTACTGTTACTCATTGCGCCACCTGGCCGCCCCTAAGCAATTGGGGTTAAGTAATTTGCTCAAGGTTACACAGCCAGGTGTTTCTGGGTGGGTGCTAAGTGTCTGACCCCGGATTCGATCCCAGGTCATCCTGATTCTGGGGCCTGTGCTCTTACTTACTGTGCTACCTGGCTGCCTGTAGTCTATTTTTGAAGGTGTTATTTTCCTCAGTCAGGCTGTTAACTCTCATTTCATAATTTTATTGCATCACTCTCATTTCTCTTCCCAATTTTTCCTCCACTTCTCTTGTCTGCTTCTTAAGGTCCTCTATGGCCTGTAACCAGCTTGTTTTTTTCTTGGAAGCTTTTGGTGCGGGAGTTCTGACTTCACTGTCTTCCTCCTGTTCCATACGTTGATCCTTTTTGTCCCCAAAATCGGAGTCTAATGTTGGAGTCTTCTGTTTGTTTTGTCCTTTGCCTGGTCATGTCGACACTCAGTCACTTGACCCCTGGGCTTTTTGCCACAGTAGGACTCTGCCACCAGACAGGGGAGCTTCCTTCCAAACTCTGGGGTTTTCTTAGCTGCCGTAGGTATTAGTTGGGTGCCCTCTCTGAAGCCTCCACATGCTCTGGCAAGCTGGTCACACACTCCAGGACCTCCATCCTAGACTGCAGTCTAAGATCCAAGCTTGTTAAAACAAGAGCAATTATCCCTCAGACTGGTGCTTGGTTCCCCTACACTCTGCAGGCCAGGAGCTGAAGCTGCCATGTGGCTGCAGCTGCACCGCAGCCGGCACTCCCAACTACTGGGTCCCAAAGGCCACAGTGCACTGACCTCTCACTTTGTCCTTAGCATCTATGTGTTGATAATTCTGGTCTGCCATAGTTGCTGGTGATCTGGAGTCCCTCCAGCCTGCAGCTGGGGCTAAAACCTTGGTGTGGGGCTGGGGTCGGCTCCCAGAGCGCTGTGCTGGCCGATTCCTGCCAGCCTGCCGGGCTGTCCTCAGCGGGAGGTTAGCTTCTCTGTGTCATTTTGTGGGTTCTGTAACTCCAAAATTTGTTCAGAGTCCCCTTTTACATGAATTGGAGGTGTTGGGAGCTAGGCTATGTGGAGGGTCTGTTTCTACTCCGCCCTCTTGACTCCCTGGGCTAGGTCATTCTATGTCTCTCTCACATAGGGAACATTTTGAGCATAATGCTGATTTTGGTTTGATTATGTATAAGTGAGAAATAGTGAGAATGTAGAAAACTACACCACTTCCCAATAACTCACAAATTATAATCTTTCCAACACCCACTTCAACAAGCAAATTTGGGGTCTTTGTCAGGGTAGAGGGCAGCCATGTGGTGCAGTGGATAGAGGGCTAGGCCTGGAGTCAGACAGACTTATCTTTTCGAGTTTAAATTTAGCCTCAGATGTTTACTGGCTGTTTGACGCCGGGCAAGTCACTTAACCCTGTTTGCCTCAGTTCCTCTTCTGTGAAATGAGCTGGAAAAGGAAATGGCAAACTAGTCCAGTATCTTTGCCAAGAAAATCCCAAATGGGATCACAAAGTATTGGATGTGACTGAACGACACCCATGACAACAAGGTAAAGTGCCATATCTGTTTTATATCTTGTGGTGCAGGTGAGAACTCTGGGTGGAGGAAGGCTAGTCTGCTCTACACCACCTCTCTTCTGCCATGGCTTCTGGCCCCAGGCTGAGAGCTGTGGCCTGCCCAGCTTGCTTAAGAGATTTTGTCAGCCTTCAGCTCTGGCTAAGCAGCAGCAAGCAGCCTAAGGCTGAGAACGCTACCATTATTATTGTAATATATATGTATTTCTTAATCATTTAACATATATAATGCTCTTGCCATTTTGATTAAGTTCCTATCCTTTTTATGTGTCACTGACAGAGTTTTTGAGCATTGTGTCCCTAACTCCATTTTTTCCATAAGGTTTATGGTTTTTATTGTTCAGTTTTTGGGTAGTATGATTCTTTTTGTGAATGCATATATACTGTTATAGCAGAGCTGACAATACTTCATTAAATTACTTTTGGAAATAAGGAGATTCCAGAGTACCTGTCACTGTCCAATGAAATCTATGAAGAATAAATATAGTATCTTTGTTATAACATAAGTTAATATAAAATATTATTTGATTTATGGAAATTTACGTTTCAAATAATTGTTAAGGAATATGTTTATAAATAGAGTTAGACCTTTAATCTAACTTCCTAGGCAGCCTTAGTATTCACTGTAAACTCTACAAAAGTGCCATCTTATCTATGCTTAAGTGAACTCATCTGAAGCCCAATACAGTATTTTTGCTGTTCTGCTTTTGTAGTTCTTTCTTCTCTGCCCTTTCCTTTCTCTTGTCTTAGAATTTTTCTTTGAAAAATAGCAGAAAATCTCACTTGCTCTTGACTGTTTCCCTATAGTTATTTTTATCCTTAGGTGAATGTGAAAAGGATAAGGAGATCCAGAAAGAGAAGAAAAAAGGAGCTCAAGCCAGAAACAATCATATAGTTGTAGTTTAGCACTGGAAGGGTCCTTAAAGGCTACCAAGTCCACCTTTTTAATTTTACAGATCAGATACCTGAGGCAAAGACAGATTAAGTGAGTTTCCCAGAGTTGTACTTACATTGAAACTGATGCAGGATTTAAACTTATCACTTCTTGTTTCCAAGTCCAGTATCCTCCAGTATCCTGTTTCTTAGCCTTTTCTAAACACAGCTATTACCAGAAGTTTGCAAATTAATTAAAGATGAGCTTAGTACTTGAAATCAGTAAGTTATGGTGTAGGAACATAAAAAGAATATACAGGGGGCGGCCAGGTGGCTCAGTGAATAGAGCACCGGCCCTGTAGTCAGGAGGACCCGAGTTCAAATCTGGCCTCAGACACATAACACAAAACTAGCCATGTGACCTTGGGCAAGTCACTTAACCCCAGCTGCCCTACCTTTCCCCATCCAAAAAGCAAAAACAAAACAAAAAGGAATATACAAATGTACAAGAATGGGAATGGGTACTACTTGAACTTCACTCTTCTCTGAACCAGGTAAAAGAGAGTTGAACACCTACATGCCATTGTGCCTGTGCATGTATGCTCTTATGCACACACACAAATTTGTTGTAGAAATACATTAAATTCGACAGGGAAAAAAGAAACAAGGAGAAGGCAGAAAGGGGGGGGATTTAAGAGTGAGTTTAAGGGAGGCTAGAAATAGGAAAGGAATAATTGTAACAAAACAGATTAAAATTTTGGAGGATGGATTATGAAGGGGGAATTAAAAGAAAAGAAGGAAGGAAGCATAACTATTTTTCTGGTTTGGGTGAGGAGAAGAAAGGAGGTACAGTATACTAGAAGCAGATTGCTTCATTGATGACTAGTATTGATCGCAATACTGTGGCAGGTATAAAAGGATATATGTGATGTAGGGAAATACACAGTTGACAAAACCACGAATGTGAATGGGATGAACTCACTCATAAATGGGAGAGGATAACAGAATGGATTAGAAAGCAGAATCCACAATATCTTGTTTCCAGACAGCCTTATAACAAAGATTTAGACAGAGTTAAAATGAAGGGCTAGAGCAGAATTTATAATGAACTAAAAAAAACCAAACAAACCCTAAACTAAAGGTGAATTTTAAAAAGAGCAGGATAGTTATTATGCTCTTACACAAGAAAACAGTAATAATAGACACGGTTAAAAGATAAACAAATTATATTATGTTTAAAGGTGCTGGAGAGAATGAGATAATACCAATATTTAACATATGTACCAAATGACACACCACCTTGGTACTTAAAGACAAAATCCAATTTCAGGGAGAAATAAAAACTATAATACTTGGGGACCTCAGTATGTCCTTTTACACACACACACACACACACACACACACACACACAATTCAAGAATCTGAATAGAATTTTAGAAAAGGTAGCTATGATAGATCTCTGGTGATTACAGTTGAGCCTGGGAAGAAAAGATTACCAATCAAATGGAGTCTGAAGAACTTGTAGATCATAGAATTATAACAAATAAATGATAACAATGAAATGATATAGGAAAAATTTTGGAAAATTAGGGAAAAATTTATATCTCTAAGCACTTTGATAAACCAAATGGAGAAAGAACATTGAATTGAACATGCAATTAAAAAAATTAGAAAAGCAACAGAGATCCAAAAACCCAGCTAAACTCCAAAATAGAAATTCTGAAATTAAAAAAAAAAATTAACAAAATTGAAAACATCCATGGAATTGGTAAATAAGACTAGGAGGTACTTTAAAGAAAAAAACAAGTCATTTAAATAGATAAATCATTAGCTAGTCTGATTAAGAAGAGAGAAAAAAAACTGCCAACTAAAAAACAATTTTTTGCAATTATTTTCCAACAAAACTGATACATGAAAATAGATATTTTTAAAAATATGAAATACTCAGATCATCAGAACAAGAAATAGGGAATTTAAATAACCCAAATTTGAAAAAAAAATAAATTGAACAGACCATAAAAGAATGAAAGAAAATAACCTAGAACCAGAGAATAATTCCCAGAACCAGAACCATTCATTTTATAAATGAATTCTATTAAATATCCAAAGGACAATTCTACTAAATATGTAAATTATTTTCAAAAATAGGAAAAGAAGGAATTCAATATAAATACAAGTCTTGATACCTAAGCTATAGAGAGTCAGAGAAGTAGAGAAAGAAAATACATATCAAGATTCCTTAATGAATATTGTTCAGGAGACAGCAAGTTGGCTCAATGGAGAAAATGCTATTCAGTGCTGGAGTCAGGAAGACTTGCATTCAAAGTCAGTCTCAGACAATTAATCAGCTGTGTGACTCAGGGAAAGTCAGTTAAATGCTGTTTGCCTCAGTTGCTCCTTCTGTAGAGGAGGTATAATAATAGCACCCACCTCCCAAGGTTGTTGTTAAGATCAAATGAAACAATAATTATAAAATGCCTAGCACTGTGCCTGGTATATACTAAGTGCTATATAAATGCACTTGTTGTTAATAATACTAAGGCAGTATGGAATAATGGATAGAGAACTAGATGTGGAGTCAAGAGGACCTGGGTTCAAGTCCCACTTTAGGTACTTAATAGTTATGTGAACCTAGGCAAGTCACAATTTCTCTGAATTCAATTTCCTCATATGTAAAATGAGATTGTGGGATTTGATGGCCTATTAGATTCCTTCTAGCTAAAATATGTAATTCCCTTATCTTGGAGTAAGACAAGGAAAGCTTAGGTAAAGAAGAAATAAAATGACTGATTTTTGCACATAATATGATAGTCCAATGAGATAATAGGATAAAATGAGATAATATTTGTAAAGCACTTAGCAATAAGTGCTTATTTTCTCCTTCCTCCAATTTTCTGGTCTACCTAATGATTTAATTAAAAATTGATTGAAAGAATAACCAGCAAAGTAGCAATTTATAAAATAAAATGTTTATAAAATCCATATAGATCATTAGCTTTTATGTAATCAACAGAATGTCAATAAGAGAAAGAGAAATTACCTCCAGAATAACTATGTAATGTACAAAATATTGCAGAGCCCATCTACCAAGAAACATAGGAACATATAAATACAAGTGCAATTTTTTTTCTCCTGAAATAAAGAGAAGCCCAAGTAATTGGAGACATAATAATTACTCCTGTTTGGGCTGTGCCAGTATGATAAAAATGATGATACTGTCCAAATTAAGTTATTTCATGCCATCCCAATCAAACTACCAAAGGGTTACTTTGTAGAGCTAGAAAAATAATAACAAAATTCATCTCGAGGAACAAAAATTCAAGAATCTCAAGGAAAATAATTTTTAAAAATGGGAAAGAAGGGGACCTAGCTATCATCAAAATTATTTGGTACTGTTTATAAAACAGATAAGTTGATCAGTGGATCAGTTCATAACTCTACTGACACTGCTTTAGTGTCCCAATTTTCATGTTTCCTTCCCAATATTTGTCATTTTCCTTTTCTGTCATATTAGCTAATCTGATAGATATGAGGTGATACCTCAGAGTTGTTTTAATTTGCATTTCTCTAATCAGTAGTTATTTAGAGCATTTTTATATGACTATAGATAGCTTTCATTTCTTCATCTGAAAATTGCCTCTTCATATTCTTTGACCATTTATCAAATGGGGAATGACTTGTATTCTTATAAATTTGACTCAGTTCTCTATATATTTGAGAAATGAGGCCTCTACCAGAAATACTAGCCAGTAAAATTTGCTGGGGCGGCTACGTGGTGCAGTGAATAGAGCACTGGCCCTGGAGTCAGGAGGACCTGAGTTCAAAAATGGCCCCAGACACGTAACACTTACTAACTGTGTGACCTTGAGCAAGTCACTTAACCCCAATTGCCCTGCCTCCTTGTCCCCACCTCCTGCAAATTGTTTCCTAGCTTTCTTCTTTCCTAATGTTGGTTGCATTGGCTTTGTACAAAACCTTTTGACTTTAATTTAATCAAAATTATCCATTTTGCATTTCATAATGTTCTTAGTCTCTTATTTGGTCATAAATTCTTCCCTGCTCCATAGATTTGACAGGTGAACTATTCCTTGCTTTCCTAATTGCTTATAGTATCACTCTTGATGTCTAAATCATATACCTATTTAGACCTTATTTTGGTATAGGGTGTGAGATGTTGGTCTCTGCTTAGTTTCTTTCATACTGTTTTCCAGTTTTTCCAACAGTTTTTGTCAGATAGTGAGTTCTTATCCCAAAAGGTGGCGTCTTTGGGTTTATCAAACAGTAGGTTACTATAGTTATTTGCTGTTGTATCTTGTGTACCTAACATATTCCACTGATCCACCACTCTAATTTCTTAACCAGTAACAATGAGTTTTGATGATTGTTGCTTTGTAATATAGTTTTAGATCTGATATGGCAAGGCTACCTTCCTTTGCATTTTTTTTATTAATTCCCTGGATATTTTAAATTTTTTGTCCTTCCACATGAATTTTGTTGTTATTTTTTCTAGCTTAGAAAGGCTTCTTTTAAGACTTTTCCCTGTTAATCTGGGTAATTTATATTTTTGTAAATATTCCATTTAGTTCATTTAGATTGTTAATTTTATTGGCGTATACTTGGGAAAAATAGCTCCTAATAATGGCTTTTTCTTTATTGATTGTGAATTAAATTTTTCATTTTTGGTATACATCATTTGGATTTCTTCTTCTTAAAAACATCAAATGAGCTAATGGCTATTTTTAAAACTAGCTCCTATGTTTATTAACTTAGTTTTTTTTTTTTTACTTTGAATTCTGTTAATCTTCCTTTTGAATTTTAGGATTTCTATTTTGTTTAATTTGGGGTTTTAAATTTGTGAGCTTTCTAAAATTTTTAGTTGCATGCCCAATTGTTTTATTGATAAAAAATTTAGCAATATAGATTTCCTCGTACTATTTTGATTCTATCCCCAGAATTATTATAAATTATTTCATTGTTTTCATAATCAGTCAGTTAGTAAACATTTGTTAAGCACCTGCTATGTGACAGACGTTGTGCTAAGCACTAGGGTTACAAAGAGTCAAAAGACCCTAAAGGGCTCACAAGCTAATGGGGGAGATAGTAAATAAATATGTACAAAGAAACTATATTGAGGAAAAATAATTGAAAGAGGGAAGGCATTAAAATTAAGAGGAGTTGGGAAAGGTTTCCTGTAGAAGCTGGGAATTTTAGTTGGGACCTGAAGGAAGCCAGAGAAACCAGTAGGGGAGCTGAGGTGGGAAAGCATGGTGGGCCTGGGGGACAACCAGAGAAAACGTTGGGAACTGAGAATAGAAACGTATTCGGGGGCTATGTTATGAAAGACTTTGAACACCAAACAGGCGATTTTGTGTTTGATCCTGGTGGCAATAGCCACTGGCGAACTCAATGAACATTGAGTAGTGGGGTGTGATGGTTGGACCTATGTTTAGGAAAATCACTTTTCCAGCTGAATGGAGGATGGATTGGAGTGGGGAGAGAGTTGAGGCAGGCAGATCCACCAGCAGGAGGTATGTGTTGAGTGGGGGGCATATCTCCAGCTGCTCTCTTCTTTACTCCTTTCTCCTCGTGTGTGCAGCTTTTCTCTTCTAGAAAAGATACTAATTCACCTTAATGGATTTTTAGTCAGTATATGATTAATGTAGTTCTTTTCTTCATTCTTCTAATTCTTTAAAGTTATGCCTTGTTATGCCTTGACAATATCATTTTATTCTTTCTTTTACTCCATTTTTTCTCACCCTGTACTTTGTCTTTTTTTTTTTAGTTCTGCTTTGAGAACTCCTATTTCTGATCTGATTTCATTTGTAATATCTTCTATTCAAAATTTTATTTTGTTTTTGAACCATATTGAAGTTTATTATTGCAATTCTATAATCTCTAAGGAGTCTGCAGAATTATCTTTTTCATCAAGGAATTTTGGTTCAAAACGAACCAAACTTTATGGTATGATACTTTTTATACTTTGACTTATCTTTGAGTTTTTCCTTATTTTCTCTTTCACATATATATAAACCTCTTTTTGTTTATTTGCTTTTGAACTCTAGGTAATGCTTAGGCTGTCTCCCTTGGATTTTTGTTCTCTTGTATTTGTAGTAGTTTGTCTCTTGTTTTCCTCCTCACTCTTTGGTGCTTCCCATTTGTATCCCAGATAGGGTACTCTCAGCCTCTTTTAAGAAGGGTGGGATCTGCTCGGATTGTTACTTAAACTCTCAGGGCGGAAACTCATCTCTCAGGGTTTTCATTCTGCTTTCCCTAGGGTCCAGAAGTTCTTTCCCTTCTGTTTGGCTCTGTGCTGCCCTCATTTTGTTTTCCCTTTCCTGTTGCTCTCTTTTCTCCTTTGTGTGACTGGACTAAATATCTTTCTGCCACTGTGGGTGTGTGTGGGTTAGACTGAGTATCTTTCTTTGTGGGATCAGGTAAGTACTTCTATGGGTGAACACTTGAAGCACTATCTGGATAGGTTCTTGATAGTGACTATAGCATCATAAATTGGAGGGAGAGTATGGTGAGTGAGAATTCTAAATATTTAAATTCTCCAATGTTATTTCATGAGTTTAAAAAAAAAACAACTTTGTGGTTTTTCTGTCTTATTTTGTTAATTCAGTTTTAGCCATTTTATATGGTATAAAATCCTTTTTTTGAGGCTTTTGGGCTCAAAAAGTTTGGTTAAAAACAACTGTTGCCATCTTGCTGATAGTATAGCTATCTCACTTTTGAGGCAGGAACACAGATTGGCTTGAGAGAAAATTGGATTCAGAAAACCACTTTGAATCTAAAACAAATTGTTGAGAGGATCAAGGTAGGGGATACAACCCAGGATGTGGTTGTTCTTTAATAATTTACAGGCTTGAAAAATGCAGGAATACAGTAGTTGAAGAAAGCTAACCTTGTCACTTTGGTCTTCTCTTGTCTATCAATTTTTATCTGGTTTGGGACTTCATAGGATCATAGAATTTAGAGTTGAAAGGGCTAAATACTATCTCTTTGATGCTCAAAACAGTCCTTCAAGATAGGTGCTATTATTGCCCCTATTTTACAGTTGAAGAAACTGAGGCACAAAGAGCTTAAGTGACTTGCTTAGGGTCACACAGCAACCTGGGATTCAAATCTGGGTTCTTTGTATAGTGGTTTTTCTACTATAGTACTCTACATAGAGCCCACTTAATTTAAGTTGCCTTTTGAGGTCCCCCAAAAGATTTTCTCTGAGGCTACTTTCCATCTATATTTTATACATCTCATGCTTCCCTAGTTATTTACATGTTGTCTCTCCCTTTAGACTGTATGCTTCTTGAGGGCAGAGACTGTTTTTGCCTCTCTTTAGAACAGTACCTGCATAAACACACTTAATAAATGCTTATTGACTGATAAATGGCAAGGAGAGAGACTCAAAATAAAGTCTATAACTGCTGTATTTTTGTTATAGGGTTTCTTGAAATATTGGGAGGTTGGATTATAGAGTCTTGGAGAATTGCATGTTTAGAACTGGAAGGGACCTTAGAGGTCATCTAGACTAACCTTTTTATTTTACAGATGAGTAAACAGATTCTAGAGAGAAGATAAGTAGTCTGTTCCAGGTTACACAGTAAGTGGTGGAGCCAAGATTTCAACCCAAATCCTTTGGCACCAAACCAGCTCATCTGTGCAGTCCCTTCCTCTAAATCCTATGCTTCTGTAATTGCCCCTTTCCCTTTTGCTCCCCTTCTCTGTACTTGCTAAGAAATTGGATGGAAGTATATAGGTTGTCTAGGAGTCTGGTTTAGATTCAGAATAGGAGCAAAAGTGGTAGCTTGAAAGACAGATGGTATAATAAGGTGTAAAGCCAAGTATGAGCAGCTTTCCAGAGGACTGCTGCTATGAACAGCTTTCAAGGTTATGATTGCATAGTATAGCGAACTCTTTATTTATTCAGTAGCAAATCAGAGCAAAACATTCACAGAAAATCAAGGTACAGCATTCACAATGTTACAACTTACCATAGAAAATCAAAATACAGCATTCACCATGTCACAACTCAATAACTTACTAAAATGGCCACATAGTTTTCACCAAAGTACAATCATTTAGTAACTCTTTCATTCAGTCATCCTTAAGGAGGCTTGGACACAAAGTACAAAAGTCAAAGTACTCCAATTGTACCCAGGGGGTACAATTAAGTTACAATTTCAATCAGTCACTACTCAGTACCCTCTTAAGGAGTAGTGGAAAGTACAAAAGCCGTCCACCCCTAGGTCACAAGTAAATCACAATTTCCTTAGTCACTGCTCAGTATCCTATTTCATCAGTCACTACTCAGACAATTTTATCAGTCATTACTCAGTATCCACAGAGAGGTCTTTTCATCTTGACTCCTACCTGAATCCACCAAACTGTCACCTGGGTTCAAAGGCTGACAGCTCCCAGTTCCTTATCCAGCTCTCTGTGCAGTTCCTGCTCTGCATTGGAGCTCACAGTGTCTAGTCCACCTCAACTCTCTCACAGTCACTGTTCCTGGGAAGACAAGGCTTAACAAAACCACAATAACATTCATGCACCTTAACAAAGTCACAGTAACATTTGTACAAAGTACTGGCATCACAGTCATGCTTCCTCAAGTCTTCTGTAGTTCCTCCAGCTTACCCTTGGAAATCCTCAGTAGCTCTGGCTGGCCCTCAGAAATCCTCAGCAGCTCCGGCTGGCCCTCACAAGTCCTCAGCACCATAAGCTCCGTTCTCAAAATCAAAATCACTTTATCTAGCCTCCACATGGCTTGCTCCAAGAAATGTCTCAGTTCTCATTCCTCTTCTCAGTTCTTGTCAATTCTCAGTTCAGTCTTCAGTCCAGCAGCAGCTGTCCTCCTCCACAATGCTTAACTTAGGAAATTCTGTCTGTCCAGCTTGTGCTCTTCCTTGTATACGGTATAGCACCTCCCTATTCAGCCCCTTCCTGTTATATCAGCAATAGGGGTTCATATTTAAGTGTTTCTTTACAGAGTCTTAATTTGAAACTAGATGCTAAGTACCTGTTAGCAATACAAAGGGATCTTCAAATTTCATTACTATTACATAAGGATGGGAAATTGGGATAGTCTGTGTCATATATTATGGGAGAATGTGCTTATATGAGTGGGGCCACTTGTAAGTGAACCATTCTTTATCATTTTTGAAATTCATGTTTCCTGTCTGTCTCTAGAATCTAGAGAGTGAAGAGATAGAACATATTAGGAGTGAAGAGATAGAACAACAGAGAAAAAAAGTATGCAAAGTTTCCCCTTAGACCAAATAGACATTCTGGTGAGTTTGTATAAGGTCATGTTAATGACATTGTGCAGACCCAGCCAGATGTACCATTCATGTTGAGTCTGAGAGAGGAACAGTGCTACTTAAAATTGCTTATGTATCAGTTAGTGATTGATAATAGAGTGAGAATGAATTCTCTTTTCATTCATGTTGTTTGGTCAGAGCAAAGCAAAAAGCATGTTGTAATTTCTTTGAAATAAGACACCATTTCCTTTGCAAATTGCTATAGATTTTCATAGTTGAGAAAAATTCTCAACCTGATAAAAATTGAGAGGTAAATGTGAAGATTTCTTGCTTGTAGAATGGTTATTTTTCTTCATGACTGGTTTTGTTACAAGGGGATCTACTTGGGGTGATACATTTAGTTCTGTTGATAGATGGTCATTCCTTCCTTTTAGGTCCTCATAACTGGTTCCTGAAGCTAAGCATTATTGAATTGGGACTTGTCATATCTCCCAATTCCTAGTACTCAGATCTCATGTTAAATTTGAATTTCTCTTGGGGTGGGATAAAAGAGCAAGACCTCAATGAACCCAGGATCCTCAGCTGTACCCATGTAATTATGAGCAGCTCTGTCAGAATAACTTTACAAGCCTAATTTAAATCTGAGAAAGCCTTAGTCACAGCTACTGCTTTGTATCAGAGCCAGCCCTTTGTGCTGAAGGATGTAAATCATGTATGTACATGTGTAGTTTCATGGGATGCAGAAAAAATGAACATAAAAAATTCTGGGGGTTTATTGTATCCTCAGTGCTAGAGCACAATACATGAATCAGGGTCTGAATTGAGGCTGTATTTAGAATTGAGTCCTGTGGAAAATAGACTCCTAATTCCTTAAAATAAAACATCTCCTTCTGTCATTTGGGCCTGTTTTCTCTGTGGGATTTGCTCTTACCAAACCATTAGGACTTATCATCATCAGTTTTTTCATTATCAAATAAGGCAAGTTCCCGAATGTAAGCCCTTTGAGAGCAGGAACTGTTTGATTTTTTTTTTTAAGTCTGTGCTGATTGATTGAAGGATTTTTCCTTTTTGTTTAAGTAGATTATGTGCTAGCAAGTGAGTGGCAATTGCAGTATAGCCCCTTGCCTGCATGGGCTTAGGAATTTGTTGACATAAATTCATTTTTTCTTTGGCTTCTGATTTCCACACCCAGACTCTAGCCTGCAATCTTTTTTAAATCCTGCTGCTGCGCTCTCTGTTGCGGCAGTTCTTTTCTTGAATTATTTATCATTGTTTGGAGCTGTATGCTTTTTCCACCACTGCTCATTAGAACCCACGTGTCTGTGTTCAACTCTGTTGACAGATCTGGTTCATGTCAAATCTCACTGGCCTCTTCTTGGGAAAGCAGGAAGGCATTGTGGGAACTGGGCACAATCTCTAATAATGCAAGATCTTTCAGACTTTTAGATTATTGTTATTTTGTTTGGAGTAACAGTTTGTGACTGGGGTGGGATGAGAAAGAAGCAGTCATAAAAACTGATGAGAAAGGGCAGAAAAAGGGATGCTATATTTCCTCCAACTCTTCTTAGAGACACATGCTGACTTTTGCAATGAAGTTTATTTTCTTTTTTGATGACTGATGTGTCAGTGTCTCTTAGGTTATGTTTTATGTTTTATACCTTTAGGTGGAAGGAAATAGTTGTTTGATAAAGTGTGACCAAAAAAAAAAAAGTTACATAGTTTTAGTTAGAAAAATAAATCCTCAACTCTGGAATATTCTGAACTTCCCTGATAAAGGGCTTGGATTCTGAGGTTGCCCTTCCTTCCCTCACATAGTAAAGACTATGCATCTGGGAGGCAGATGATATAATGTAGAGTCTATACTACTATTGTTTCTCAACAATTTCTTCTTACTCTTTCCTGCTCCCCCCACTTTGTATCATAAAAAACAGTTAAACAAAGCAACTGTCATGGGGGACTAAATTTGCCAGCTTTATGTGACAGAATTCCCTGAAGCCCACCTCTTCACTGAGGAAAAGGAAATTTGTTTTCTTTTTAGTCCTTTGTAATTAAGATTATTCTTTGCATTTTAGTATGAGTTATGATTTTTTTAGTGTTATTTACGTTTGCGTAATTTTATTTATAGTTTCTATAATTCTTGATCAGTTGGTAGTTTTCCCATGTTTCTCTAAATTTCTCACAGTTGTTTCTTTCCTCACAATGGTATTTCATTATAGTCCCTATTTAAATTTGTTCCATCACTCCCTAGTCAAATGGCACCAACTTTATTTCCATGTATTTTGTTGTTACAAAAAATACTCTTTGGGGCAGCCAGGTGGCTCAGCGAGTAAGAGCACCGGCCCCAGAGTTGGGATAACCTGGGGATAGAATCCGGGCTCAGATACTTAGCACCACACCCAGAAATAACTGGCTGTGTAACCTTGAACAAGTTACTTAACCCCGATTGCTTTAAAAAAAAATACTCTTCAAAATATTTTTGCCTATATGGTACCTTTGACCATCTTGGGATTGTGCCCAGTAGTGGGGATTGCTAGATTAAAGGGTATACAGAGTTTAGTAACTTGTACCTCATAATTCTAGGTTGTTTTCCATAATGATTGATTGGATCAATTCACAGTTTCACCAAAGTATGTTAATGTGCTAGACTTCTCATAGGTCCTTTATCTTTTATAACCTTTGTCAGGGTGTGATGTGAGCCTTCAGAGCTGATTTAATTTGCATTTTTCTTATTAGTGAATTTTTTCCCCATAGAGTTGTTTATAGTTTGTTTCTTTAGAAAAGTGTTTATATTTTTTGACCTTGAGTTGTATTTTTAAGCTTCTTAATCTCCATTAGATCAATCAGTCAACAAACATTTGTTTTTTTGTTTATTTGTACAGCTGCTTTTCTCATGTCCTGTATTTTGGAGAAACTTTTCATTTCATTATTTCAAATTATTTATATCAAATTGTTTGCTGTCTTAGGACAGGGGAGGGATGATAGGGAAGGAGAAAATTGGGAACTCAAAATTAAAAAAATTTACAATTTAAATGTAAAAATTAAAGGAATGAATGTTAAAAATTGTTTTTATATGTAATTGATAAAATATTAAAATATGTACAGAAAAAGGAGTTTCCTTATCTGTGAGTCACCCATACCACTGAAATCACAGGTTCATTCCCTACTATTAAAGAATCTAAGATGGTTTCCTGTGTCATAAAACACAAACCTTGTCCTTGGATTTAAACTATTTGGGTCAACTTATAATTCACTAAGTGTAGATCTTTAGATTGTATCTGCCAGGCAAGCTAAACTAAACTTTTCCATCCTCTCCCACTTCAATAATTTGCTCATTTCTTCTTACATGTCATTTATTTAACCTAAATGTCTTTCTTCTTGCCAGTCTTTAGCCAGTATTACCAAAATACAGCCCACAATGAACCTTTTCCAGGAAATTACCTATGATTGGGCTTACCAAGCTATCACTCCTTTACTCAAGTCAAGTCAGTAAGCATTTATTGAGTGCCTACTATGTGTCAGGATGTGCTAGGGATTCAACCAAAGTCCTTCTACCAAAACAGAACAAACCCAAAACAAAACAGTCCCTTCTCTCAAGGAGTCCACTTTTTTTAGGGCCTTTGGGGTTAAGTGACTTGTCCAAGGTCACAACTAGTTTTGTGTTAAATGTCTGAGGCTGGATTTGAACTCAGGTCCTCCTGACTCCAGGTCTGGTGCTCTATTCACTGTGCCACCTACCCACCCCGAAGGAGTCCACTTTCTAATGGTCAGACAGCATGTATATAACTATGTGCAAACAAAATATATTTAAGATCAATTAAAAATAATATTAGAGGAAAGACGCTAGCATTAAAAGGGATCAGGAATGGTTTCTTGAAGAAGGTGGGATTTTATCTGGGAACTGAAGGAATCTAGGAAAACTGGGAGACAGATGAGAAGGGAGAACATTCCTGTTATGGGGGACCGCCAGCGAAAATACCAGGAGTGAGGAGACTGACTGTGCTTTTTGAAGAACAGCAAAGAGGCCAGTGTCATGTGGAGAAAAGTAAGGTGTAAAAAAGATAAGAAAGGTAGAAAGGGGCTAGGTTATGAAATTCTTTAAAAGTCAAACGGGTTGTTATATTTGTTTCTGGAGGTAATAGGATACTATTATTACAGTATACAGGTACTAGTTTGATATTGTTTATTATTTTGTAAATTTTAAAAGTAATTTCATATGTGTATATTTTGTTTTCCACAGTGGAGTACAGCGATTCTGAAGAGAATTCATTTTTTTCCTTTCCCTTTTTTGACACTCCCTCCCCCAATCTCTCTGTGTAATACTTTCTGGGATATTATACACATAACAGTCAATTGATTTACTATTAGGCTGGTTCAGTGGGTAACAGATTATTAGTGCAAGTGGGACAAATTCATAGTACAAAGAAATAATGATTCAGTTTGTAGAGATCATTATTACTTTAAAGATGTCTAAAATATAAGCTTATTTTTATGTTAGCATAACAAAGTGGCTGTGGGCAGATTGGATGAACTCCTTTGAGAGATCACAGAACTCTTTCTAAAGGTCCTGCAATCTTAAGGGATTTACTACATTCAACCCAAAGTTGCCCACAAACAAGAACATCTGGAAAGTCTTCTTATCTGTGGGGAGTCCTTCTTTGACCTGGACCCCCATATTGCATCTCCTTCACAGTGGCAACTACAGCTCCCAATTTTATGTCTCACCTAATGGTTATTATCAGAGGATCATTGAACAGTGTTATTTCTATTATTTCATCTCCGGAGAAATCCTGAATGGTCTTGATGGATAGGAGAGAGCCTACAAGGTTCTGTTTCATTTCAGTGAATCAGGTGCTTCTGTGTAATCTACAGATACAAAGCACCATGGGATCTTATGTTCTCTGTCATCCAGTTAATTGTGAAATGCTGAAAATGTTGTTCCAATGTTGGACGTTGCTTGAGGAAGTCTGTTGTCTTCTAATCCTTTAATCAAATATGCCCTTGGTTCATTTAAAAATAACTCTTAAAGGCTTTGTATAGATAAGAGAATAAGCATATAGTAAGTAGTTATCAATATTCTTTTGGTCACTTTTTCCATATTAATAAGGTGTCAATTTTTGCCCATGCCTTTTATATCTGCCCCTCCTTCAGAAACCTCATAAATTGGTCTGTCAAAACTGTTACAACTATATCATCTTCATCAAGGTCTCTATATATACTTGATCCTATCTATCTGCTTTTCCATCTTTGTCCTCTTTTGTGAAATTTCTACTTCTTCTATATGCTTATCTAGGACTAATGTTAGGGTCAAGTGTTCCTTGATAAAGAAAGGAGTTTGTTAAAATGTGATTTTAAAAAATTTTTTAGTTTACATCCTTCATTTCCACAAGATTTTGAGTTACAAATTTTCTCCCCAATTTTCCCATACCTACCACCCCAAAACAGCGATTCCACTGAATATTCCCTCCCCCAATCTACTCTCTCCCATATCTTCCCTCTGACTTTACAGTAGGGCACAGTGGATCTCTGTGCCCCAGTGCCTATATATCTTATTTCCCAGTTACATGTAAAATAATAACAATAATAATAATATACATATATTTTAAACATTTGATTTTAAACCTTTGAATTCCAGATTCTTTCCCTACCTCCCTCATCACCCACCCTTACTGGGAAGATAAGCAATTCAATATAGGTTGTACATGTGTAGCTATGTAAAACATTTCCATAGTGGCTATATTCTGAAGGACTGACTATATTTCCCTCCATCCTATCCCACCCCCCCCACTAGTTCTGTTCTCTCCTTTGATCCTGTCCCTTTTCAAAAGTGAGTGCTTCCAACTTCCCTCCTCCTCAGCCTGCCCTCTCTTCTATCATCCCCCCTCTTATCCCCTTCGCACCCACTCTCCTATAGGGTGAGATACCCTATTTAGTGTGTATGTCATTCCCTCCCTAAGTCCATTTCAATGAGAATAAGGTTGACTCACTCCCTTTTACCTTCCTGTTCTTCCCCTCCATTGTAACAGTTTTCCCTTGCCTCTTTTATATGAGATAATTTACACCATTCTATCTCTCCCCATCTCCTCTCATTATATTCTTCTCTTACCTCTTAATTTCACCTTTTAAGTATCATCCCTTCCTATTCAATTGGTCCTGTGCCCTCTGTCTATGTGCACCTGTACACATATATACATACACTCACATAAGTATTCATACACCCACATACCCTCCTATATAGACATATATGTATGAATACATATATATACATACACACATTTCTATTCCCTTCAACTATAATCATACTGAGAAAAGTTTCATAAGTTACAATTGTCGTTTTTCCATGTAGGAATGTAAGCAGTTCAACTTTGATAAGTTCCTTATGATTTCTTTTCCCTGTTTACCTTTTCATGCTTCTCTTCTTGTATCTGAATGTCAGATTTTCTATTCAACTCTGGTTTTTTCATCAAGAATGCTTGAAAGTTCTCTATTCCATTGAATGACCATATTTTCCCCTGAAACATGATATTCAGTTTTGCTGGGTAGGTGATTCTTGGTTTTAATCCCAGCTCCTTTGCCCTCCGGAATATCATATTCCAAGCCCTTTGATCCCTCTGTGTAGAAGCTGCCAGATCCTGCGTTATCCTGATTATGTTTCCACAGTATTCAAATTATTTCTTCTTGGCTGCTTGTAATATTTTCTCCTTGATTTGGGCACTCCGGAACCTGGCTATAATATTCCTAGGAGTTTTCTTTTTGGGATCTTTTTCAGGAGGTGATGGGTGGATTCGTTCAACCTCTATTTTATCCTCTGGTTCTAAAACATCAGGGCAATTTTCCTTGAGAATTTCTTGAAGGATGATTTCTAGGTTCTTTTTTTGATCATGGCTTTCAGGTAGTCCTATGATTTTAAAATTATCTCTCCTGGATCTATTTTCCAGGTCAGTGGTTTTCCCAATGAGATATTTCACATTTCTATTTTTTTATTTGTTTAGATCTGCTTAATAGTATCTTGATTTCTGATAAAGTCACTAGCTTCCATTTGCTCCAATCTAATTCTGAAGGAATGATTCTCTTCAGTGAGCTTTTGAGATTTTTTTCCATCTGGCAAATTCAGCTTTTTAAGTAATTCTTCTCCTTATTGCCTTTTTGAGCCTCTTTTACCATTTGAGTTAACCTACTTTTTAAGGTGTTATTTTCTTCAGTCAGGTTGTTGACTCTCATTTCATAATTTTCTTGCATCACTCTCATTTCTCTTCCCAATTTTTCCTCCACTACTCTTATTTGGCTTTCATAATCCTTCTTAAGCTCCTCTATGACCTGTAAGCAGCTTATTCTTTTGATAGAAGCTTTTGCTTATTCTTTTGATAGAAGCTTTTGGTGCAGTAGTTCTCACTTCACTGTCTTCCTCCTATTCCATACTTTGATCTTTTTTTGTCCCCAAAAAAGGAATCCAAATTCGGGTCAGTGTGCTTGCCTTGCTTCCTGCATTTGCTCATGTTGCCACTCAATTACTTGACTTTTGATCTTTATGCCACAGTAGAACTCTGCTACCAGAGCGGGGAGCTATGTCCCATCACTGGGGTTTTCTCAGCTGCTGGAGCTATTAGTTGGCTGTCCTCTCTGAATCCTTCACACGCTCTGGCACACTGATCACGCACCCCAGGACCTCCACCCCAGACAGTGATCCAGATCCAAGCAGGTTAAAACAAGAGCGATTACCCCTCAGATTGTATGCTTGATCCCCCTACAGTCTGCAGGCCTGGATCTGTGAAGCCGACAAGTGGCAGTGACTGGATGGCCACCATGCCTTAGCTGCTTCTTGCCCTGGGGGCAAAGGCCAGCCCATACTCCCGAACTCCCTGGTCCCAAAGTCCACAGTGAACTGACCTCTCACTTTGTCCTGAGAATCTATAGGTTGCTAATTCTGGAAACTGCCACAGCTGCTGGTGATCTAAAGTCCCTCCATCCTGTGGCTGGTTGTGGCTGTCCTGAGGCTAAAACCTTGGCCTCGTGCAGGTCTGGGCTCCACTCCCAGAGTGCTGTGCTGGCCTCTTCCTGCTGGCCTGCCAGATTGTCTTCAGTGAGAGGTTAGCCTCTCTGTATCATTTTGTGGGTTCTGTAGCCCCAAAGTTTATTTAGTGTCATTTTTTACATGAATTGGAGGAGGTGGGAGTGGGAGGTCATCAGACGTCCTGTTTCTATCTAAAATGTAATTTTTTTCAAAACTTTTTTCCCAAATGGATGAATATCTGTTGCTCAGATTTAAGTATGCACTTTGATGGGCTTGTCCAATACCAAACAGACAGGACAGTTGGACAGCAAATTGAGCCCCCAGTTGAATAGGAGAAAGAGAATGGACTGAATTACTTTTGGGAGATTGTAAAGCTCTTTTACTGACTTCAGATTTCTCATGAAAGCAAAGGATCATTTTTTTTCAATGCTAACATTTTACTAGTGATGTGGTCTAGCTGTGAGATAGGGAACACCTCTGAAGAACCAAAAATGAGTATTACATAGAAGACAATGGGGCTGGCAGGTATAAGGAGGCTACAGCACGTATCACACAAAGAACTCCAAACAAGCATAAAGGATATTGTTATAAAGGCAGCATAGAGTAGCGATTAGAGTACTGATCTTGAAGTCAGGATGGCTTGGGTTCAGATGCCAGCTCAGAGACTTAAAAGCTGTGTAACTCATAAATTTGAATTCTGAACATGCTACATTCATTGAGATTTTTTGAGGGCCCATCTTTACAGCTGTTTACCATCTCTTCTAAGCCCATGTTACACATGTATTTACTGTGGTGGCCTTATATTACAGCAAGGGTCATCAGCTTTTTGTGAGGTCAGAGGAGTCATTTTTAATGTCCTCAAAGCTTTGATATTTCATATGGTGTTTGGAGGTCTGGTGAGGAAAGGGAGTTCTGCCAACTTTACCCCTCATCTCCATTGAGAATCCTAGCAAATGGTAGGGATGGAAGTGTAGTCTTTCTTAGAGCTGTAGCGGTGAGATTTTCAGGCTCTTTCAGCAGACAATTTATTGGGTAAAAACTGCTAATTGGGATCCTTCTTTTTTAGGTTATTCACTACTGCTCATGTTGTTTTTCTGTAATATTGAGATGAATAAATATACAAAGGGCGTTGTGAGTATCGTGTTGTATCTGTCAGTGGGAAACTATCTTTATCTTTCTGTGACCTTTTAAGAATCTTTTCTTATGGGGGCTGGGTGGCACAGTGAATAGAGCACCGGCCCTGGAGTCAGGAGGACCTGAGTTCAAATCCAGCCTCAGAAAATTAGCAAAAAAAACTAGCCCTGTGACCTTGGGCATGTCACTTAATCCCAATTACCCTCCCAAAAAAAAAAAAGAATTTTTTCTTAATTCATTACACCCAACTCTTTAAATCTTCTACCCTGTATTGTCACTTAACTTCTCTTAGCTTTAGCGTTCTCATGAATGAGGAAATTAGATTAGATGATTCTTAAAGATTACTTGCAATTCTAAATTCCATGATCCCTCAGCACTTGAGTACTCAGGTTGTGTAGAATTGTTTGTGGAGATAACTTGACTTATAGGATGGAACTGAGAGAGTTAGTGAAGTTTGACAAAACTGAAACAAGATCCTTCCCTAAGATTTTTAAAGACAGGAGACACTTAGATATATCAGTGTAACACCGATCCTTTAATTCTCAGCTTGAATGGCACATCTTCTGTGAATCTTTCACTGATCCTCCAAGCAAAAATTGATCTGTCTTTCATTTGATTTCTTTTTACTTTATAATCCATTTATGCACTTATATTTGAATTTATATTGTTTATCTGCACACATGTTCTGTCATCTCCATTAGGCAATAATCTTCATGAAGATAGGGACTTTATTTTATATATCTTTCTATCTTCTCCAGTGTATAATCAGTACTGTCTGCAAATTTTTGTTGAATATTTGTTGAATGATTGAATGTCTAGGAAGTGACCAAGTAAATTAGAAGGATTCTTAAAGTAGATTTTATGATTCTGTACACCCAGAATAGGACTCCCTAATTTGAGGATCACAGCTAACTAGTTCATCTAAAAGACTATCCAGTGCTTTGATATCACTTCTACCTTCTTCCTTAGACTGAAGACATTGACAGTTGAAGTTGTCACTGTTAATAAATTTCTCACAAAATATATCTTTATGGTGAACTTAGCTTCTTTAGTACTTCAGTTGATTTTTAATCTCATCATTGTGGATATTTTTCCAGCAGTGGAGATTGTAATATATTCATGGCCTTTCAGTTAGTGTAATTTGGCAGTGGTGCTCCCAAAAATCCTACACAGGGAGTCCACCAAACATGCTTGGGGTCATCCTTTTGATAGGGTTCACTTGCTGTTGTTTGACTGTCCAAGGTATATATAGGCTATCTGTTATTGATATCTAACTACCAGTCCATCATTGGCCCAGCCCCTTTTCTAGTAATATTTTTTTGGATAATATATTTTAAGTTGCTTCTCCTACACTATTGTTTTTAGTTTTTGTTAGTATGATGCTGCCTCTTTTCTTCTACTCTTTGTCTTTCTTTCCATTTTCCTTTGGGCGACCTGTAATTTTGATTCCTTACAGATTGTAGTGATTCTGATTTTAGAGAGTTTCCTGGGAAAGACTGGTGATTCCTGGTCTGGAATATCCTTAAATCTCCTATTTAAGGTTTTATTTGAAAGGAAGGGGGGGGAAAGATCATATGACCTCAGTTGATAGCCACTTTTTTTATGGTGCTCTCAACTGTACATTATGGGGATAAGGTAATAGAAGTATAGCCTCTTTCCTTGAGGAATTTACAGCCTAATTTACACAAGGCAGGAATGATAACTTTTATGTAGCACTTTAAGATTTGTTAAGTGCTTTACATATGTTCTCATTTAATCCTTACAACAATCCTATGAAATAGATAATATCCATGTGTAGGTTAGATTGTTAGCTTCATTTCCTTATTGGACAGGATTACTAAACTGGTATATCAGGGGAATCCTATAGATATAGATTACCAGGGTTTGGGGAAGCTTTTCATAAATTACGCTATTCTTGTGGAGAAGATAGGAGAGATAGGGATTAGATGATAAGACAGTCTGGTGGATGACTGGATTCAAAAAGTAGTTGTGATTGATTCAGTGTCATTATGGTAGGAGGTCACCAGTGAATTACCAAAGGGAACTGTGCTTGACCCTTTGCTGTTTTTTTTTTAAATTTTAAAAACATTTTCATTAATTGCTTGGATTAAGGCCTAGATGGCATGCTTATCAAGTTTACAGAAATATCAGAGCTGGGAAACACAAGTCAACCTAGTGAATGAAAGAATCCAAAAGGATTTTGACAGGCAGAATATAAGATGAAATTCAGTAGGGGTAAAGGTAAAATTCTGCTTGGATTAAAAAAAAATAACTTCACTGGGTAAAAGATGGGATTGGCAAGATTAGACTGCTGTTTTGGAAAAAATATCTGTGATGTTTAATGGGCTGCAAGCTCAATGTGAGTCAACAATATAATGTAGCAATGTCAAAAGCTAATGCAATCTTAGACTGCATTGGCACAAGGATGGTTGTGAGGATTAGTTTCCAGGATTAGAGAGGTGATAGTCCCACTGTACTTTGTCCTCATCAGACCTCATCTGAGGTATTGTGTTTAGGTCTGGGCACTGTAGTTTATAAGAAAGCCATTGTTTGCCATTGATAAACTAGAGAATGTCTAAAGGAGAGCAAACAAAATGGTAGAGAGTCTTAAGCCCATGTTATATGAAGATCAGTTGAGGGAACTGGTAGTATTTAATTTGAAGAAGAGAAGCCTGGGGCAGGGTAAGGGTGGGAAGCAAAGGGCTTGATAGTTGTCTTTAAGTAATTAGAATTGTTTAAAAGTAGGATGGTCTCAAGTGTTGGTGGGTTCTGCTCCCTTGAAGGTTTCCAAGGAGAAGTTGTATAATCTTTTGTGAAAGTGTGTTAAAGTGAAGATTTCCTTTCATATATAAGCTAGACAAAATGGCTTCTGAGGACCCTTCCAACTCTCTATCCAACTCTAGCCTAGGATCCAGTTCAGGAAGTTTAATACAATCAGGTTTCTTTTTTGGGCACTTTGGGCTGACATCTGCATGACTCTACCTAGCAATGACAGGGCCTTCTTATGGAAAAGCTGCCCCTGATGCTTTCAGGGATTCTAATTGTGGGGCATTCTCTTCATTTAACTTTCATCCCATTCTTAGTCTTGCAGCAATTATCTATTTTGTGGATTATCCAAGTATCTGTTTCTCTTCCTTTTCCTTTTAGCCTTGGCATTTTTTGTTATTATCTCTATCAGAGTTGAGAGAAGGAAAGGGAAAGGTGGTAGAATGCAAATCTGTCAGCTATTTTGTTCCCTGTGAGCAGTTCTAGGAAAAGATCTTAGTGGGGGAGGAGGTTGAAACTCTTAACTAAAATAAAATGTTGGAGCTTTTTTCATCTGTGCACTCACAGTCTGCCATGTGCTGAAGAAACCAGCACTGTCCTACATCGCACCTACCAGCCCCAGACTTCATACCATTTCCTTTTTTTGCATCTTATGGGTGTGAATGAACACACTGTTACTGCTTTTTTGGATTTACCTTGATAATGGACTGATTCATTTGGTTTCTTGTGCAGTGCATAATGTTTTTCTGTCTGTCTATATCATGAGATATTCCTAAACTCTAACATTTCTTTTTTGATGCCTTATGCATTTAATTTGGTTTTCTTGCATATGAAGGTGTGGGAGAAACATTTATGGACTTAGCTGGTTTCTGAAGCCCTGGCAAAGCTCTCATTCCCTTAATATACAGAACCATGTCTCAGAGTTAAGAAAAGGTAGGTTACAGAGGAAACATCCTTATGTGGCTTTTCTAAGACTTTGAGTGATACCTGAAAGTATCACAAAATGGCTTTTGGATTTATTTCTTTGTCTGTAAAATGGAGATAATAATGCTTGCCCTACTACGTCACAGGGTAGTTATGAAAAACTGAGTATCATTATGTGACTATGAGTAATAGGTAAGTGTTGTTATTATAGGCCTCTTTGTGTACCCTTGACTCTTGTAGAGAATCTTCCCCCCCTCACCTGAGCTTCTCAAAAATTGAATCTAAAAATCCTTAAATATTTTTCTCATTTCATGTAAGTAGAGTATTCTTTCTAGGGCAACAGATGTACCATTGGAGTAGAGTTGTGTGTGATGCAAACTGGCAGGGCTATTGATTTTATGATTAGAGTAATGATATTTTGGCTTTGTTCATATCAGCACTAGGTAGCCTGATATACACCCCAATACCAAGGACTTTCTCTATTACTTTGAACATATCCTTGTTTCCAAAAGTTTGTGAATAAGCAGATTCATCATGACTTTATTCATAATTACATAATTACTTGCAATAACCTTTCTAGAGTAATATTTTTTATATTTCCTTATTAAGTGCATAATAAGGTTTGAAGAGACTTCAGTTTCATATTTTCCACTTGAATATGTGTCTATAGTTAAAAATAATTATAATAATAAAAACTGGCCTTTATGTGTTGCTTTAAGGTTTGTGAAGCCTTTTACAAACACTATCTCATTTTATCCTTCTAACTCTGGAGGCCACTGCTATTATTAAACCCCATTTTACAGATGAAAAGATTGAGGCAGAAGTTAAGTGACTTATGCAGAGTCTTTTAAAAGAAAAACTGAAGGAATGACTTTATACTTTTTTGATCTAGAAATGGTTTGTCTTAGGAAGTTAAATTTAGGTACATACATTTCTGTTTACATTTTTTTCCCCATTTTCCTTTTTCCCTTAATTTCAGAAGTGTTCTTTTAAATTCTAGGGTAGTAAATAGAAGTCTGGGTGATCCTCTTGTTATGTATAAATCTCATTTCAAACAAGAGACACTTTGCTGCAATTTGGGAAAGGACATCTTTTGTGTATTTAATTTCAGATGCTCTTCATTGTGATTTTTGAAGCTATTCATGGGAATTCTACTTCTGCTTGCCCCCCATGTGAACTACAAAAAAATGTTATCTGGAGGTTGGCAAAGAAATGGTTAGAACTTGATAGTTTGAAGAACAAGCAGTTATATGGATATTTTGATTCAGAAAAACAAACTTTTAGCTATTGAAAAATTCATACAAAGTGAAGGTTGTGAAAGGACATTAAAATTCCTTAAGATATGAACATATTGGCTTTTTAACTGCAGGAAATGTATTTCAAATCAGTGTTGTAAGTTTAAGAAGTCAGAATCAGCTGTTATATTTAAAGTCTAGTCAATATATTCATTATATTATAGAATTAATTTGTGATTTTAGTTTATTTCCTGTAAGTTTGAGGGTATGGAAGCATTTTTTTGTTTGTTTGAATATCCCTGCTCCCTTTCTGTAATGAACTTATCTCTTGTCCTAGCTGTGTTTGTATCAGATATCACTATCATTCTTCAAGTTCCTCTGGCCAATCTAAATGCTCTCTGGATTTATCCTGTCTTTGCAGTTCACTGTACCTATAGTATTAATAGCAGCAGCAGAATTTTTATTCACTTTACCTGGGCTGCTTTTAAATTAGGACCTGAAGGTTATCTCCAGATTTGCATTCCTAGCACTGCTACCATTCTGAATGCTTGGTAGTTTTATTTCCCGTTTTGTTTTTCCTCTACTCCTTGTTGTACCTTGCACCTTTTTTCATCATGAACTCTCCTTAGGTTCAGTGCTACCAGTCAAGTCATACTTCATCAGAATTCATATTTCATTGCTTCTCAGCCACAGTCAGATCATCCCTGGTACTTGCCCATTTTTCCAGGGCAGATGTGGGAGAAGTAAATGACAGCTCTTCTCTCCTTCTTGCCTTCTACCCCTTTTCTAAATGAAACAATGATTTTACTAAGAATAGCTGAAAATAATTCCCTGCTGTTAGGGTTTAGTAATTGTAATATTTCTCAAGGCTAGCCTAAGGGCTTTGAGCAGAATACTGTTCCACTGGCTCCTGGTGAGGAAAGGTACAGTAGTTTGAAAGGTGACCTTTTAACTCACAGCACTCCCCCCCCCCATAATATATATATATATATATATATATTTCCATAAAAAACATTAATCTTTTGGCAGCTCAGCATTTGCGGCAAAAAAAAGGGGGGGGGGATTGTTACTGTGTCTTTAAAAGCCATCCTCAGAGCTCTGTGGAGGCAGACCATACCATTGAAGTATTTGAATGAGATCGGAGAGAAAGGGGGTGGTGGTGGTATGTGTGTGACTATTGGCAGAGCTCTGGGTGACATCTCTCCGAACAGCTGGGCCATGGTCTGTTTCTGAGCTGCTTGTCAAAGCAATTAGCTTGCTGGAGAGGCAGCAGTGAAGATCACTAACATTTCATTCAAGGGTGAAGGAGGTGGGAAAGGGGGCGGGTGGGAGGGTGGGGGGGGGGAGAGAAAAGAGAAAGGGTTTCCCGGAGGAATCTCTTCCGGCAAAAATCCAGTGCAGATCCTTACAATGAGGTCTCCATTAATAAAGTGAGCTAGCTGGTGGTCTAAGTGAAGCTCCAAGGTGAGTTGCCTTTTTTTATTTAAATTTTTCTTGTTTTTAAGACCATTGAAATATACAGCTTCTGGAGGGAACTAGAGTGATTTGCAAATTAAGATTCTATAAAAATTTTGATTAAACTATCGCAGGCTGTTAAAATTATTAAATATTGTGGTAAGCATATATAATAGGTTAAATTTTTTTGTAATAACTTAAAAGCTAGAAATTCTTGCTCTGCTCAGACTGTCTCTCTCGTGACCATTTCCAGCAGTGCTTCATTCAGATTTTGCTTATAGAAGCTGTGATGATTTCCGTTTTTGGTTTTTCTTTTCTTTCTTTCTTTTTTTTTGGGGGTGATCCTGTTGACGCACCTTTTCAGAACAAGGGAATCCCCTGTAAACATCCTCCTCCATGTCATTACAGAGCTCTCTACACCAAGCAGGTGCCCTAGATATCTTTATGTAACCAATCTCCAGCTTTTAATTGGGCAGTCAAGAAGAAAGATAGTCCCTTTGCTGCATTTAGGGGCATGTTTTGGATTGGAGTTTCCCAGGGCTTAATCTATAAGAAAGAATTTATCTAACCACTTTACATTGGGTTCTTTTTGATATATATTTAGGTTGTCGTTTGAGTTCCTTTGGGCTTTATATTTCTTTTTAGAAATTTTTTGGTTATATCAGCTTGCTTTTTGTTTGTTAGTCTTGGTTTCAGAAGAGTAAAGATGGGATTCCCCTCACCTCCAGTGACGTAGTGATTTTGTTTGCAGTCCTTTTCTTCTCCTGAAAGGGAGGGGGCTGAGAGAAGCAAGGCAAAGGCGAAACCCATTCAAACTGGTACTTTTTGACATATGTGATTTAATGGTGGTAATTGGATGTCAGTGAATGGGGTTGAAGTCAAAACAGAATGTTTTAATAATAGGGATGCAATTTGATGTTTGTGTCTCTTCTTTTTCGGAAAGCGATCTCGGCAGAGTCAGAGCTGCTGCTGAAGCACAACTTGGCTAACCCTGTATATACTATTGCTAATGAATTTTTATTTATTTCTTCAAAAATGATAAGGTGAATTTGGGAGAAGGAAAGGACATTTTCCCTTAATTTTTATATCAATTTATTACTCTTTCTTAACCTCCTCCAAACAGTCCTCTCCCTGCACCCATATTCTTCTGCATACCTTGGCAATTACATATAACATCTGAAACCCAGAAGCCATTAATGTTGGAGTTTTTTTGTGCTTGTTGGACACTAGTATTCATAAATCCCCCTTTTTTTGTGAAGTAATCTCAGGTCCAAGTAGTAGGTGGTTGCATTAATATCCTGCTATTCCACTTGATAATAGGAAGAATGGGGTTGTAGTGAGGCTAAGTAGTGGTTGTACTGGATTTTCTTTTAGATGGGGGCTCAAGCCATAGTGATTCACCTAAGTTTGTTTGGAGTGAGTGCTTGGGCCTCCCATTATTTTGTGTGCAACATTGATATTTGGGGGATAGCCTACAAAAGTCAATGATAAACTGATCAAGTACAGTGAATCTTGGATATTATGAGGGAGAAGAGATTATTGAGAAAGTACTGGTGAAAGATTTTTAGGGACCTGCTATATTCTCGATTTTCTTTCCCTTCCTATTATTTGACTATTTTTAGAATAAGACCTTATTTTTGGCCTTTTTTCCTAAGATTCTGCACATGTGAGTTTGCAGTTTTCTAATATGAAAAAGTATAAAAAACCATGCACATTTTCTAGCTCTCTCAATTTGTAAGGAAGAAGAGTTTTAATGCTTCTCATAGTCAGTTGCTTCAGACAAGTAATTAAACTTGCTTTTTTAGGGAGGAGGAGTAGAAAGGAAAAAGAAAGATGATCTTTCAGCTTTTAAAGAAAAGTGGAGAACCCTTGTCATTCTGGTGTTGTAAGGGTTAAGAGAAATTCCACTGCATCCCTGCATCTTGACACTGCAGCAAATACGTGGATAATTTCTTGCTAGCTTTTCAGGAAACCCCTGTGGTGGACAACCCTCATTAATCGTTGCTGGGAGACTGGTCTGACGTCATTGGGAGCAGTTCCCTGTCTGCAAGCAAAGACAGGAATAGCCTGTGAGGAAGAAAAGGAAAATTGCTTTGAAATTGAGAAATCAGAGTTTGTTGACTAGTGTGTTTTTTCCATTCAGGGTATGGACAAATGGATCTGGGGCCTTCATTAAACGTTTTGGGTATTAGGAAGAAAATTCCTTTAAAATTTTTGGGGGTTTCATTTGTGTTCTTTCCCTTTTCATTTCTTACCATCCAAACATAGTTCTTTTTTCAACCTTTTTTTTTTTTTTTTTAAAGCAATCGGGGTTAAGTAACTTGCTCAAGGTTACACGGCCAGTTATTATTTCTGGGTGTGGTGCTGAGTATCTGAGCCCGGATTTGGTCCAGGTCATCCGACACTGGAGCCGGTGCTCTTACTCGCTGAGCTACCTGGCCGCCCCTAAGCAATTGGGGTTAAGTAACTTGCTCAAGGTTACACGGCCAGGTGTTTCTGGGTGGGTGCTAAGTGTCTGAGCCCGGGATTCGATCTCCAGGTCTTCTCAACACTGGAGCCGGTGCTCTTACTCGTTGTGCTACCTGGCCGCCCCAACCTTTTTTTTTTTTTTTAAACAAAGTACCAAGGTATTTGAAAAGGTCAAGAGAAACTAGAAACTAGAGAAATAGGATTTCATTTTATTTTTAATGGCACACTAGAATTCACAGAATCAGGGGCTGTTAGAGCCAGAAAGGACCTTATAGATCCTAATACACCCTCCTGATTTTACATATAAGGAAAATGAGGTCCACACAGGTGAGTGAAGTGATTTTAAGTTGTCATAACTAGTTGTAAAGCCAAGATGAGATCCTAGGTCCTAAGTTATTATCATTATCATCATCGCTAGCATTTCTATAGCATTTTAAGGTTTGCAAAGCACTTTACAAATAGTGTTTTATTGGGGATTTGGTGCTACTTTACAGATTTGTCACTCTGAAGATGAGGAAACTGAGTCAGAAAGAGGCTGAGTGTCTTGCCCAGTTAGTAAGTGTCTGAGGCAGGAATTGCGCTCAGGTCTTTCTGACTCCAGGGTCTACCACTTTGCCACCAAACTGCCTCCATGATAGCTAGCATTTCTATGGTGCTTTTAAATTATGCAAAGTGCTTTATAGATATTATCTCATTTTATCCTCACAACATCCCTAGGAGGTGGGTGCTAGTTCAGTTAGTTATCCAAGGTATTCTGTAGCTTAAGTGAAATTATTTTAGGTGAGAACTCAAAACTGTATCATTGGAGTACATGTCTGTTTCACTCTGCTCCTTAAGTGAAATATATTTTGTCATCCAGACTGTCATTTGTATTGGGAGGACTTGAAGAAGAAAACTTGTCATCCCCTCTGTAGTGCTTAAAAGTTAATAATTAATTTCTCCCTCCCTAATTTTGATGTACTCCTTTCAGGGTTGCAGTTAAGTCCTATAACTTCTCTATAAGAATTAAACAGGAGTGTATTTGGTGATTTCTCATCATGTATTATGTTTGAGGGATCAGAGGAAAATCCTTATATAGGTTATGAGTTAAAAAAAAAAGAATTCAAATATAATCCAAAATTTTAAACTAAAAGTGGCTCAGTATCTCTTTATATAATGGATCTCTTCTAACTTGATGTTACAGTAAATGCTTAATAAATGCTTTCTTTAGCCATGAGAGTCCTGATATATATTAGAAACTCTGTCTCTTCCCATAACCATCATTCATTTTCTTACTTTTTAAAGTAGCGGTTAGGCTTTCTTTATCACCTTTGTATCTATTTTAAAACCATATAGACACCTTGTGTCTTTCTTTTAAACAATTTTGTTGAGGCTTTCTGTTGTTACAGAACATTATATTCATTTCTGAAAATAATCCTGTTTCCCCCAGTGAATATCTTTGTAATGAAAAATTTGTAAGAAAAAAAAGGCAAAAAGCAAGTAACCAAAACCAAACAACACATCAACATCTCTAATTGTCTGTATGATAGTCCACACCCTTAGTCACGTACTGTGGCACAGAAAGGAAGGTGTGTTTTCTCGGCTTCAGGGTTAGCCTTACTGATTATAATTTTTGTGTCTATTTCAGAAACTTCACTTCTTCTGTTCTTGTTTTATATTTCATTTCAATCGTATACTCCTACTTTTTCCTGGTTACATTTGTGAGGGAATAAGATGTACCACACATACCAAAATGCATTTAGGTAGAGTGCTGGACTTGGCGTCATGAAACCCAGGGTGTGAATCTTGCCTTTAATAGTTACTAGCTATGACTGGGCAAGCCCCTTTAACATCACTCACTATGGATTTTTTTCATCTGTAACATGTGGATGATAATAGTTGAATTAGTGAGACCCAAATGGAGCACTTTGCAAACTTGGGAGCATGATGTTAACATCAATAATTGTTAAATGTTAAAACAATAATTGCCAAATGTGGAAACCAGGAAATTAAAGATATTATCTTTGGCAAACTCCAAACCTGAAACAGAAAAACTGGTTCTTAGGGATACTTTTCATAAGAGTCAAGTTTTATGTTATCATTGCCTTTCCATTTTCTTTCACATTTTTTTGATCTGCATTAAAAACCTGTGGTAAAGTATAAATCTTCTGTTGCTAGGTAGAATGTCTAGCTATGATTGGAAACTTCCCCTTCTGGACAGCTCTTTGGACAAGAAAACCTGAGGAAATGGAAATGGCCAAGGGTTATCATCAAAATCCAGAAAAAGGCAGTTAATAGCATTTCTGTTAATGAGAAGTGAACTGAACTGAGAAAAGAGCTTCTTGGCTTTATTAAAGTTTGAGTGTGAATTTTTTCAAAGCTCTTAAGAATAAAGATTTGATGAAAGCAAGAAGCTCTCTTGCCATTTTGTTGTATATGTCTGAGTGGAGAAGAAGCCCACTAAATTGGAGGTGTGTCACTGAGGCCATTTCCAGTTCATGGAAAATCTTGTTCTAATGACTCCGGGACTGATAACTCTACTGTGCTTTTTATTTTTTTATTTTCTTAGAAAAAGTATAAGATAAACTTCATATTGATATTGGGCCAGTAGACTTTAGTTTATTGGTGGTGCTCTTGCTTTTTAATTTCGTTTTGATTTATGACTCCTTTCTATACTGGTACTGGTTGACTCGTGGGATATTTATCAGACATAGTGATACATTAAGGACTTTTCCTTTTTCTGAGTCTCTTAACTCTGTTTCCAAACTTTCAAGTTATCTCAAGATCTCCTAGAACTCATGCACATTGAAGAAATCTGATGAGAGATGCCCTTTGGAGTTGTCTCATGGATATATCTGCTGTCAGAGATTGTTTTTGACCTTTCTGACTTCATATGCACCATAAAGACCTATACACTTTAGGTACTCAGGAAATATTTGTTAGTAAATATTTGTTGAGTGAATGAATTCACAGCAATACTGAGACTAGTTTCCCTCTTGAAGTGTAGGTTTTTTGTTTTGTTTTTGTCTTTATTTTGTTTTGCTAATGGCGATGATGAAAATGGACCTCTTTTCCAAACTGATTCTGAGTGTGGATCCACAGTTATTTTGCCTCTGCTTTTATTTACTGTGTCTTAGCTGATGACCAAAATTGTTTATTACAACTAGTATTGTTATACTAATTATTAATGAAATGCATGCATGCCAGGATGAGGAGACATTTTGCATTTTTCCAGGTGGATTATAACTTGCAAATGGCTTCATTGGTGAGAGTGTAATATTATCAGGACTTATCATTTCTGCAGCATGACATTCTCTAGCAAAGGTGGAAGAGGTAGGATGAGAGGTGTAGGATGTCTGCTTGATTGATACTGGGAAGCAAGTCATGTTGGTCATTTCTCATGAGTACGTAGCCAGATCCTTTTCTTAGGAGTTGGTCTGATATTGTTTTAGTCTAGTTTTCTGTGGGTTTGTACTTTGGGGAAAGGATAGAAAAGCCATAATGGAATTTTCAGTGCAGCATGAACTCCTTGTATCTTTGCTTTGTTGAGGATAGTACCATCCTGCCAGTCATCCAGGCTCAAAACCTCTGCCATGCTGGACATCTCATTTTCACTTTCCCCACAAATTCAGTCTTTTTCCAGATCTCATTATTTCTCCCTACACAACAGCTCTTTGTACATCCCTTTCTCCTTACTCATACAAACACAACTCTAGTTTAGCACCCTCTTCACCTCTCATCCGTACTAGATGAGTAACCTTCTAACCAATCTTCCTCAAATTTCTTCCTATTCCAATCCATCCTCTACTAAGTACTGTAAAGATAATTTCCTCCAACATGTAGGCTTGTCCATGTTGCTCCTTTCTCAGTGAGTTCTAGTGGCTCAGTTATCCAGTAGATAAAATCAAAAAAGTCCTCCATCTGGCACTTAAAATTCATTATACCTGGCCTCTTCCTGCCTGTTTAGTCTTCTTACATTTTGCTTTCCTCTGTGTACTGTACAATTTAGTACTGCTAGCCTATTTGCAGTTATTCAAACAAACAAAAATTTCCATCTCCTGTCTAATTACAGTTTTCACTGATTATCTTCTGCCCACCCCCCTACCCTCCCCAGTACCTGTAATGCTCCGCCCTTTCACTTCTACTTAACTAGTTTCCTGAGTTTTCTTCAGCACTCAACTACAGGAGGCCTTTCCTAATGCCATCTATATCATTACATATATCTTGTATATACCTAGTTATTTACATGTTTCTCCACCATTAGAATGTGAGCTTTTTGAGAGGAAAGACTGTTTTTACCCTTTTTTGTAATCCCAACACTTTACACAGTGCCAGGCACATAATAAGTGCTTAATAGATGTTTGTTGACCAACCAACTTACTGCCAGGTATTATACTAAATACTAGAATTACAAAGAAAAAATAAAAACAGTGTTTACATTTTAGTGGATGTAATATATATATATATATATACATATATATATATATATATATAGGTATATACAAGAGACATACAGGGTAGGTACAATGTGTACTTAATAGGGAAGACACCAGCAGTTTGGGGAAGTGCGGGTTGGGAAATGGACAGTTGAACCAGGGAAGGGCTGCTGTAGAAAATGCTTTTTGAATTAAGTATTATGGAAAACTAAGGATTTTAGAAGTAAGAGATGAAGAAGGGAAAGTGTTCCAAGAATAGGAGATAGCTTGCTGCTTTCTCTTGGAGCAAAAATGTCTACTTATGACTCCTAGTGAAGGAGAGCCCCCAATCCCTTTAGTGTTGATGAAGGATGAAATCAGATAGCCTAAATAGCTCACCATATAATTATTTGGTACACTGAAAATAGAAGATCATGAAACTCCCTGGGGATTGGGTGAGGGTGAGGCTGGCCATGTTATCTTCCTACCTAATCATATCTCTTTGTTAAAGTTGTGAAAAGTTACTTTATACAGTGAAAACAGTATGGAGATAGAGAGTTCAGATCAGTGATAAGGGAAGTCACAGGGTAGGGATGAAGAAAAAAATAGAGGATAGCCAATACAAAGGTATAAAAATGGGAGCTGTAGTATCGTTTCTGAAGAGCAGAAAGAAGGTAAGTTTGGTCATACCATAGAGTTCATGGAAGGAAGCAGTTTGTAAGACCAGAAAAGACTGGAAAGATTGGGAGGGGCCAGGTTGTGAAGAGCTTTTAATGTCAGTCATAGGGCTTTGTATTTGATCCTAGAGACAGTAAAGAAGTCCTGGAGTTTGACTGAGGAGGTGACATGATCTTACCTGCCTTTAGAAAAATCACTTTGAGGCAGGGAGACAGATTAGAACACTGTTACAGTAGTCCCAGGTGAGAGAGGTGAGGAGGGCCTGAAGCTAGGATAGGAGATGTGTGAATTGAGTATGTATCTGTGAGATGTTATGGAGGTTTAAAAAAAAAAAAAGGCAGGATCTGGCAACTGATTAAATAAGTGGGGAGAATGAGGATTGGAAATGACATCAAGGTTGCCAACCTTGGTGATCAGAAAAATGGTGGTGATCTTGACAATAATGGGAAAGTTTGGAAGAGGTGAGTTTTGGTGAGGAAAATAGTGAATTCTTTCTTTTGGATATGATAATTTGAGGTGCATGTTTGAACATCAAGTTTGAAATGTCCAGTAAGCAATTGACAGTGTAGGACTAGAACCCAGGAAATGATGGCTGTATACAAAGGTCTGGGAATCCATATTGCTGTAATAATTGAGCCCATGGGAGCTGAGACTAAGTGACAAAGCATATAGAGAAAAGAGAAAAGGATCCAGGACAGATTCTCAGTTAATACTTAAAATCTCAGTGGTCATGACAGAGATAAAAAAATAGCAAAGGAGATGAGGAGCAGTCAGGTAAGCAGAGAATCAGGAGAGAACAGTGCCATTAAAATCTAGAAAGAGAATTCAGGGAAAGAATGTAATCAGCAGTGTCAAGTTCAGCCAAGAGGTCTAGAACAATGAGGGTTGAGAAAAGGCCATGAGATTTGACAATTAAAAGATCATTGGTAGGGGCGGCCAGGTAGCACAGCGAGTAAGAGCACCGGCTCCAGTGTTGAGAAGACCTGGAGATCGAATCCCGGGCTCAGACACTTAGCACCCACCTAGAAACACCTGGCCGTGTAACCTTGAGCAAGTTACTTAACCCCAATTGCTTAGGGGCGGCCAGGTGGCTCAGTGAGTAAGAGCACCGGCTCCAGTGTCCGGATGACCTGGATCAAATCTGGGCTCAGATACTCAGCACCACACCCAGAAATAACTGGCCGTGTAACCTTGAGCAAGTTACTTAACCCCGATTGCTTTAAAAAAAAAAAAAAAAGATCATTGGTAATTTAAGAGAGCAGTTTCAGTTGAATAAGGAGAATGGAAGCCAGATTATAGTGGGCTTAAAGATTGTGAGAGTAGAGGATGTGGAGACATCTAGTTCTGTTCTTCCCTATTCCTTTTCCCCCATTGCCCTTTAGAGAGATACTTGCTGAGTCAGTGTAACAAAGTCAGAAATACAAGCATTTCCCCCAAATATCCTAGATTATACTTTTCCTATATGGCTTTGGTCCCTGGGGAGAGTCAACTTAAACCTAAAATGTTTGCTAAAAAGCATTTGCCCCACCAAGTTGACTTCTAAATGCATCATAGCTGACAGGCTGTCAGTCTAGAAAACAGTGTCTCATTTGCTCAGTCTGTGGGCTGAGTTCCTTAGATATATCCATAGGCTAGTGCTGTGGGTAATTCTAGCATGGACACCCAGCCTTGGAGTGCTGGCAGCTTTCCAGACTTTTGAAGGTCTTTGGGTTGCAGATGAGTCTGTTCCACCTCCAACTCCTTCACTGACGGTAGGAAAGAACAGCTACAACAGGGACAGAAGCAACAGCAAGGTCATGTGCTCATGACTTGGGTAGGAAGAGTTGGCCTCTGGTTCTGGCTCTCTGTCCTCACCAGAAAGCTTGTAAAAATCCTAAAAACCAGCCTAGGAGAAGAGAGGAAGACAGCTAGCAGGGATGGGAGGATTAAGTGTTGATTCGTTTTTACAGCTTGGGGAAGATTTTTGTCTTGCTTATAAGGATGCAGAGAAGGAACCGATAAATAAAGATGAACAATTAGAAAAATAGAAGTGATGATGATAAGGATGGGCAATTTATTGGAAGATAGAGGAGAGGAGAAAATCAAGAGCGCGTGTAGAGGTGTTTGTCTTAAGCAAGGAGATGGGCCACCTCTTTATCAGAGAATAGGGTGAAGTAGGAGATAGTAGGGCATGTTAGAATAATGTGAGATGAGAAAGGGAAAAGAAGGGCTCTCATTGAATGGCCTCAATTTTCTTGCTGTGGGAAGCTTGAAGAGAAAAGTTTTGAATAGCTTCTGTAGTGAGGAGGTTTATAGAATCAATTAGGGAGGAGAGGTGGGATTGCCTTGTTCTGGTGGGTTCAGAAGAAATTATGGGGGAAAAGAGGAAGCCTTCCCCTTTTAACAAATATTTTAAAAGGAAAAGAAAACTAATCAACACATCAGTCAAGTTGGACAGTATATGTACTATTATTTATTCATAGTCCACAGAATGAGGGATAGAGGTACATTCTTTCAACTCTTCTCCAGGGCCAAGCTTAATAACTACCTAATGATCAGTTTCATTTTATTTTTCCATGTCCATTTTTGCAACCATGTACAGTGTATTGTTTTTCTATTCCTGCCGACTTCACTCTCCATCAGTTCTTTGTTAGCTTCCCATTTTCTTCTCTGGATTCTACAGTATGGTCATTTCTGCAGCAGAGTAATCTGCCATTTCATTAATGTACAATAAGGTGTTTAGCCATTCCTCAATATATGGGCCCATATTTTGTTTCTAGTTCTTTACTAGCACAAAAGGGAAGATATTGTAATGAATATACCTATGGTGGGATCTAAGAATCTTCTTTCTTACAGGAATTTTGATTATATAATAACATTTAGAGAAAAGAGAAAGAAAGCTCATCAGAAGTTAATAGTCCTGCCTTTAGATCTGGCTCCAGTGTTTTCATGTAGGGAGCATAAAATTATGATGTTAGCAGGGCTAGCCCCACAACAGACCCTAAAATTGATTTTCCTCTAGTTCAGGGGTTCATTAGTGTCTTCAGTGAGTTGAAACATGGGAACATTTCCAAGTCTTTTGTTTTGCTTTTTCCAAACCTTTGTGCTGAGATAGATGACTAGGATGAGTCTGGTCACTTGCACAGATCCCACTGTCAGAGCCAGTTGCTTTCTCATATATCAGATTGGTAAGATATACCTTGCATATCTGTGGAAGTGTCTCTGACCAAGATTTGCGGCAGTTTCTGTGGAAATGTTATATATATAATTTTTTTAAGGAAAAAAAATCTCATCTTAGCTCTTAGTGATAGAGTCTGTTGCCATGGAACCCTGATTCAGATTGGCTGACCTGGGGGCCAATGAGCAGATAGAACATAAACACATCATCATTTAACCTTGCAGGATGTACTTATTCAGTGATATATGACATTAATACCAATGCCTTATATAGAACTGTGAAACGAAGTGCTCAAAAATGGTGTAAGGTCCCTTTTTTACTGTCTTAAGATTTACTGTTTAACATACACATAGTAATGGGATGTCAGTTTATGTGATTTGGGAGGGGGAGAAAGGAACTGACAGCAGGGCAGGTGGGATATATTTTCTATCTGTTGATAAGGTTGAGGTACCTGTAATTCAATCCTGGCTCCTGGATCTTTTTGTGGACTTATACTGTTATCTCTAACAAATTTAGTGGCTTTCAGGTCCAGGTCAAATAGTAGCCTGTGGGGTGATGTGAGCTCTCTCTTTATTTCTGAACCTTTTTTGCTTACCTCTGTAGCCTTAAAGCTGAGTCAGAAACTGGCAGATTCTCTCTCACTTGTTTTCTCCTCATCCTTCTCCAACCTGGATTTTGTGGTTCCCCCTACTAACTTGTGTTCATCATGTCATTTGGTCTGTCAAGAGAGGAGTGATTGGGGACAACTTCCCTGTACTTTGTTCCCCATTTCCCCTTGAGTATCCTTATCTCTTTACTTCCCTAGCTCCTGCATATTCCTTGAATAAGTTGCTGAACTTTTTTTTTTTTTACTGTATTCATTGTTTATTTCTTATCATAGATGTCTGCTTCTTCCAACTTCCCTGCTATCCTGAAGGACGAAAAAATAATTCATTCATGTATCAAAAATATCCATAACTCTTCTAGAATCTGTTTTGAATTGGAAAAAAGAGGGTGGTATATATATTCTTTTTACTTTCGCGCATGGCTGTAAGATTATTCTAAGTACTTTGTTTATGATACTGCAGTAGATGGTGTGGGGAAAACAGATAAATAAGTCTCAGTCCTCAGGGAGTAGGGAAAGTATGGCATATATATGAAACTATACTGTGTATATGTATATGATTAAAGTACATAGGCATAGGAGAGCTTTGCTCTGAGGAGGGATCACTTCTGGCTTAGGGCCAGGAGCTAAGGTTGGGGTGAGAAGCAGGAGAATAAACTTGAGCTCAGCCTTGGAGTAATAAGTATTTCAGTAGGTAGTAGAGATGGTAGAGAAATGCACTTCAACTATAGAGGAACCAGAGCAAAGGTACCATGAGTAAAGGTACCAGAAAAAGGAAAGAGTGTCTAGGTTGTGGGTTAGTAAGTTCACTTTGGCTAGAGGGGTAACATATTTGAAAGGGATAATGTGACGTAAGACTTGAAAAGATAGCCTAGAACCAATGCATGGAAGGCCTTGAGGCATGGCAAGCTGTTGATAAGTATAAAGCCATGAATTAAAATTTGCTTTGCTTTAGCAGTAATTTGTAGGATGGATTTCAGATAAGAGAATAGAGTCAATTGTTCCTAGAACAATTAGTTTAATAATTCTAGCCAAATGTAATAAAAGCATACACTCGACTGGTGGTAGTCAAAAGCAGTGGAGTTGGGGCGGCCAGGTAGCACAGCGAGTAAGAGCACTGGCCCCAGTGTCGGGATGACCTGGGGAATCGAATCTGGGCTCAGACACTTAGCACTCACCCAGAAACACCTGGCCATGTAACCTTGAGCAAGTTACTTAACCCCAGTTGCTTAGGGGCGGCCATGTGGCTCAGCAAGTGAGAGCACAGGCCCCAGTGTCGGGATGACCTGGATCAAATCCGGGCTCAGATACTTAGCACCACACCCAGAAATAACTGGCCATGTAACCTTGAGCAAGTTATGTAACCCCAATTGCTTTAAAAAAAAAAAAAGCAGTGGAGTTTGGTGAAAGGAGCAATAGAATTGTAGTCAAATAAACTGAATTCAAACTCAAAGTTCTTATGATCCTGTGAAGTGGAAAGGATGGGTGGATACAAGAGATATTGTGGGGGTAGAAACAATAAGAGGTGAGGAGAAAATGGATGTAAAGATGAGAGAATCAAGGCAAGGGAAGTTTCCATTCTTGGTGACTAGGGAAACGTAGTGGTGTCATCATTAGAAAGAGGGGTATCAGGAGGGCAGGTTTGGGGACAAAGATAATAACTGATTTAGCTCCTGTTAAACTCAGTGCTGATAGGACATTCCTGTATTGTCTAGCAGGTAGGACATTTAGGCCTGGAGCCCAGAATAGAGTTCAGGGCTGAAAATGTAGGTATGGTTGAGTCTTTAAAGTTAAAACCCTGGGAGTAGATGAAATCACCAGAAGAGAGAAGAGGGAAAAGATGCTTGAGAACAGAATGCAGGAGACCAAAGAAGAGGAAAGGTGCATGAATTAAATTTTCTCCTTCTTGTTACATTCCCATTTATACTTGGGCTTTCTGAGAAGTGTTTTAAAATTATTTTTTTGGTAAATAATATTGTACTTTTTCCAATTACATGTAAAGATAGTTTTCAACATTCATTTTTTGTAAGATTTTGAGTTCCAAATTTTTCTCCTCCCTTCTGTCCTCCCTCCCCAAGACAACAAGCAATCTGATATGGGTTATACATGTACAGTCATGTTAAACATATTTCCACATTAGTCATGCTGTGATAGAAGAATTAGAATAAAAGGGAAAAACTTTGAGAAAGAAAAAACAAAGTGAAAATAGTATGCTTCCATCTGCATTCAGACTCCATAGTTCTTTCCCTCTGGATGTGGATAGCTTTTCCTGTCATGAGTCCTTTGGAATTGTCTTGGATCATTGTATTGCTGAGAAGAACTATGCCTGTTATAGGTGACCATTGTAGAATGTTGCTGTTACTGTGTACAGTTTCTCAGGAATATTTTTAAAAATCAAGAGTACTTATATTCAGGGGACTGAAGGAGGAGGAGTAAGCAAGAGAAGGAAAGGGAACAAGCAAGAGATTGAGAGAGAACCAGAAGTGGCAATGTCACTGAAGCCTAGGAGGAAGCAAGGGCGGGTAATTTACAACTTTGTATCATCCAGATAGGCCAGAGACACAGGAAAGACCCTATGAATTCTCCTGTGATGTTTTCTAGTTCTTATCCAACAAACTATGGGATCAGAATGACTGTGGGAGGTCATCTAGGCTATCCCCTTTGCTGAGTGACAGAATCCGTGTGGGAGAAGTCTTCAGGGGTTAGCTGGAGTAGCCCAAATACTCCCTGATTGGCTATACTTTTTCAAGATTTAACCCAAAAGTTCCCAAAGTGGTTAATACTGCCCCCTTATGGGGATACTGGAAAGATGAAGGGGTAGTAGCCTCAGGTGTACTTGGGGCACCTTGAATAAAAATAAAGCGATAGTGGAAGCATAAGGAAAGAAGAGAATTTTGAAAATCTGTACATATTTCATCTGTTTGTGTAACAGAGTTAGAGTCATAGTGATTACATTATTTAACAAATAAACACACAAAATGCAAGTTATAACTGATTAGTGGTCAAGACCACTGACAGGTCTTAACAAGCAAGTGTCAGGAAAGTGAGTTGGACATTGTTGGGAAGTCCAGCATGCATCAGCAGAAATATGTGTGTGTAATGACTTGTTTACAGTATTATACTATACAGATGCATTATTGTGTCATTGAAATTTCAATGCAAGAAAAATCCCACAAATTTATAATAAATTATTAAATTTTAGATGTCATTTAAAAATATTTTATACATATTTTTTGAAAAGACTCATTAAAAAAAAACTGTTATGGGGTGGCTAGGTGGCGCAGTGAATAGAGCACCAGTCCTGGAGTCAGGAGAACCTGAGTTCAAATCTGGCCTTAGACACTTAACACTTTCTAGCCTTGTGACCTTGGGCAAGTCACTTAACCCCAATTGCCCTGCCTTCCCCCCTCTAAAAAAAAACCCCGTTAAAGGATTAAAGAAAATAGATTTTCAGGGGGGTGTTGAGTATTTTTTTTTAAAGGGGGCAGTAGACCAAATAAGTTTGGGAACCTCTGATTTAACCCATGCCTGAGTCCATAGAAGTGAGCCGTTAACATAATATTAAATGCCTTTTTGAGAGGAAACCTCTCCCATCACCTTATAACTCAGTTAATTTATTACATGTAAAGAAAAATATTGTTTCCCAAAGCATGAAATCTATTTAATGCCTGTGTGTATGACCTGTCTTTTGAAGGATGCTAGCACTGAAAATTGTCTTATCCCCGGGCTCAGACACTTAGCACCCACCCAGAAACACCTGGCCGTGTAACCTTGAGCAAGTTACTTAACCCCAATTGCTTAGGGGCGGCCAGGTGGCTCAGCGAGTAAGAGTACCGGCTCCAGTGTTGGGACAACCTGGAGATCGAATCCCGGGCTCGGACACTCAGCACCACACCCAGAAATAACTGGCCGTGTAACCTTGAGCAAGTTACTTAACCCTGATTGCTTAAAAATATAAAAAAAAAAATTGTCTTATCTTAAGGAAATAAAGGTAATAGAGTGTGATTGACTGTTTCTTTCCATACTGACTGGATTGGGAGTATATTGAGATGAATAGGGGTTTGGTTGGGAGGAGATAGTTGTCTAAATCTAACTGTAGTGGCAGAAAACATCAAAATAGAAAGACTGACCCAGGTTATAAACCCTGGTTCTGTCTGGGTCAGTGCACTTGTCTTTGGATCAGGTAGTTGTAGAGTACAAGAATGGGTAGGCAAATTACTGATTTCAAAAGAGAGATGAAAGTGATTCTGATCCTTCAGTACCAATAAGATTTATCTGAAGAACTTGGAACTGCTTTCAAGGCCCAACTGAGATGCCACATCCTCCAAAATGCCTTTTCTCATCCCTGCTTCCCTAAGTCAAAGTGACCTCTCCTTACTAAAAATTATCCTAACCTTTTTGCATTGACCTTGTGTTTACCTTATATTATAGTTGTGTGACTGTAAAGTTCTTGAGAGTAGGCCTGTGGCCTATATATTTTTGTATTCTCAGCCTTACACGTATTAGACATCTTAGAAATGTTAAATTCAGCATTAATTAAGCACCTGATCAGCCACACTAGAGTGCTGAGAGTATGAAGAAGCCAGAGAATCCTTGGCAATATTTCTATCCTTTTTTAGGCAGTGCCTAAAACTTAGACAATGTTTTGTAAATGATTAATAATTTACTTGTTTCCTTTTCTCAGAATTACTATCTTTTTATCATTCTAATTTTTTCCAATTATGTGTAGAAAACAATTTTTAATATTTGTTTTTAAAAAATTTTTGAGTTCTAAATTCTCTCTCCCTTTACCTCTCATTGAGAAGACAAGCAATTTGGTATAGGTTATACACATGCAGTCATGTAAAACATTTCCATATCAGTTATGTTGTGAAAGGAAGCACAGACCTCCCCCCCCATTAAAAAATTAAAAAATGTTTCAATTTACATTCAAAATCTATCAGTTCTTTCTCTGTAGGTAGATAGTATTTTTTATGGTAACACCTTCAGAACTGTCTTGGATCGTTGTATTTCTGAGAATTTAGACAAGTCATTCACAATTGATCATCATGCAGTATTGCATGATGTACACTAGTTCTCCTGGTTCTGCTTACTTCACTTTGTATCACTTCATGTAAGTCTTTCTGGGTTTTTCTAAAATCCACCTGTTCATCATTTCGTATAGCACAGTCACATATCACAGCTTGTTTAACCATTCCTCAGTTTTTGGGCATCCCCTCAATTTCCATTTCTTTGCCACCAGAAAAAGAGTTGCTATGAATATTTTTGTATGTCTAGGTCCTTCTCCTCCTTGTCCACCCCCTCCCCCTCCCTCCTTTTCCTCTTCTTTTCCCCTTCCTCCTCCTCCCTCTCTTCCTTTCTTCTTTCTTCTTCATCATCTCTTTGGGATACAGAACTAGTAATGATATTTCTGGGTCAAAGAGTATGCACACTTTTTATAGCCTTTGAACATAGTTTCATATTGCTCTCCAGAATAGTTGGATTAGTTTGCAACCTCACTGACAGGACTTTATTGTTCCATGTCCACTCTAGCATTTGTTATTTTCTTTTTCTGTCATATTAGCTAATCTTATAGGTATAAGATGGTACCTTAGGGTTGTTTTAATTTGCAATTCTCTAATCAATAGTGATTTAGAGCATTTTTAATATCACTATAGATAGCTTTTATTTCTTTGTCTGAAAACTGTCTGTTCATGTCCTCTGACCATTTATCAATTGGGGCATGGCTCATATTTTTATAAATTTGACTGATTTTTCTATATATTTGAGAAATGAGGCCTTTATCAGAAACACTGCTCTCAGTTGTGATTACTCACTGTGTGTTTCCCTTCATCCTGTTTTTATCCTTTGTTTATCCTTCTCTCTCCCTCCTTTTGCCCCATCCCTTCTCAACCTCCTGTGAGCCTCCCCTCCTATTTCCCTGATGGTGAGATAGATTTCCATGCCCAATTGAGTGTGTATGTTATTCTCTCTTTGAGTCAGTTCCAGTGAGAGTAAGATTTAAGAATCGTCTGCTGCCCCCCATCTCCTCCTTTACTGTAAAAGCTGTTTCATGTCTCTTATGTGAAGGTCCTTCTGCCTTTCCCTTCCTCTTTCTTCCCTTGCATCTCTATTTCTCACCCCTTAATTTTGTTTTTAGATATTATCCCATCATAGTCAACTCACATCCTTGCCCTCTTTCCATGTATGGTCCTAACTTCTCTGTATTTTGTTCTTTTGTTAGCAAGTTGTTGATTCTTTTTTTTTTTTATGATTTTCTTGTATTACTTTCATTTCTTTTCCCAATTTTTCCTCTTCCTCTCTTATTTGATTTTTAAAACCCCTTTTGAGTTCTTCCAGGAATTCTTTTTTGGACCTGAGTTCTATTCACATTTTTCTTTGAAGCTTTGGATGTAGCTTTTTTTGACTTTGTTGTCTTCTTCCGAGTTTGTTTGTGTCTTGTTATACCCTGCCACTACAGTAATTTTTTATGGTTAGATTCCTTTTTGTTGTTTGCTCATTGTTTCCCAGCCTTATTTCTTGATCTTTAACTTTATGGTAAAGTTGGGCTCTGCTCTCTGTGTGGAGGGGGTACTGTCCCAAGCTTGAGGCTTTTTGTGCAGCTGTTTTCAGAGCTACTTCTGGGAGTCTGTAAGTTTTCAATTCTTCTTAGATGGTATGATCTCCTGGTCTGTGCTCTGGTATATGAGCAACCACAAATACTCTTTTCCACCCTGGAATTGTGATCAGGGTCCCTGCTCCCCTGCAGCCATACACTCTAGTATGCTAATGTTCCTTCTTAGCCTGAAACTATAACTTGGAACTGCAGAAGGGCAGCTCAACAGACTCCTTTACTCAGTGCAAGCAAATTATATATATATATATATATATATATATATATATATATATAATATCCTTCTAAGTAGTTATCCAACAACCATTGCTATCTGTGGGCTGAGAGGTCTGGAAGCCATTGCAGCTGGTTCAGTTGCCCCCCAGAACCTGCTGCTGCCTTGCAGGGGTGCAGCCTGTGCTGGACTGCACTTCACGCCCATCCCAGTGAGATAGATTTTTCCTGTCAACCTTTTAAGTTGTTTTGGCCTGGAAACTTGTTTTACCCCATCCTTTTGTTGATTCTGCTGCTTCAGAATTAGTTTTGAGAAATTATTTTGAAGTTGTTTAGAGGGGAATTTGGGAAAACTCTGGTGAGTCCCTCCCTTTACCCTGCCATCTTGACTCCATCCCACAAATTACCATCTTTTTTAAAAAAAAATAAATGTTATTGATGCCTTTTTAAACATCATTTCCTCCTTTTACCTCCCTCTCTTCTTTCTCAGAGAACCATTCTGTAAAAAAGTAACATTTTAAAAAGAAAATAAAATTGAAAAAGAAGAGAAAAGCAGAATTGTTCAATATGTTGAAAAAGTCTGAAACTATATGCAGTGTGGACCTCTCATCTCAGCAAAGGAGTGGGGTGAGAATGTCTTCTCATATCTCTTCTTTGGAGTCATGTTTGTTTTTGTAATTTTGCAACATTCACTTGATTATTTTTTGCTTGTTCTTCCATTTACATTTTAATCATTTTGTATACTCTTTACTTGGTTCTGCTTACTTTTCTCTGTATCAGTTCATATAAATCTTTTCTTCTCTTTGATCATCATATTCATAATTTTTGCAGCACAGTATTAATTACATTCATGCACCACAGTTTGTTTAGCCATTTCCCACCTCAGGGGTATTTACCTTATTTCAAATTCTTTGCTATTACAAAGAGTACTACTATAAATGGTTTGGTATATATGGGGCCTTTCTTGTCAATGACCTCCGCAGGGTATAAACCTGGAATCTCTGGGTCAAAGTATATGGACATTTTGACCACTTTCCATAATTCTCAATTGCTTTTTAAAATAATTGTCACACCTCCACCAACAGTGAAGTGCTGTGTCTTATCTTCCTACCATCTCTCCAACTATTACTACTTTTGTCAAACCAAAGCCAAGAAATACTCATATAAATATACTTATACTTCACTCATTAAGGAAACAAAGAACAACTTAGCTGGAGGAAAATTCAAGACTTTTGACTGTATTATGCCAATATAATAAAAATACTATCAAAGTTTTAATACTATTTCAATCAAACTATCAGAGGTGTATTTTACACAACTTAATAAAATAACAAAATTAATTTGGAAAAATAAAAAATCTAGGTCATCAGGGACAATAGAATAAGAGGTAGGGATGAAGGGATAAAGTAGCAGTACTCAAAATAATTTGACATTGGTTAAAAAATAGAGAGGTAAATGGAACAGATTATACAAATGAAAATGAGAAATAATTGAACTCAGTCCAGTGAGTATTTTCCAGTAAGCTGGAAAATATAATTACCTAGGAAAGTTTTGTTTGATAAAAACTGCAGGGAAACTGGAAAAAAGTCTGGCTGAAATTAGACTTAGACCAATACTTTACACAATATTCCACAATAAATTCTACAAGGAATTATGACTTTTTTCTTTTTTTTTTTTTAAGTTCTACTCTTTTGTTTGTTTTTTAAAGCAATTGGGGTTAAGTAACTTGCTCAAGGTTACACGGCCAGGTGTTTCTGGGTGGGTGCTAAGTGTCTGAGCCCGGATTTGATCCCAGGTCATCCCGACTCTGGGGCCAGCTCTTCTTACTCGCTGTGCTACCTGGCCGCCCCTTAGGACTTTAATATTAAAGAAGAGACATAGACTGTATAGTTTTCACAGATAGGGTTAGGAATTGTATTCTTAACCAAACTCAGAGATAGAAGCAAATTACCTATGATAAAATTGACAACTTTGTTTATATTGAAACTGAAACACTTCTGCACAAACAAAATTAATGAATCTAACATAAGAAGGGAAGGCATCAAATGTTATCTTTATATCAGATGTTATCTTTATATCAAATTCAGGGCTTGGTATCTAAAATATTTAAACAACTAACAAATAATATATAAGATCAAAAGCCATGCCCCAACATATAAGCAACTTGAGGATATGAACAATTCTCAAAAGAATGATAAACTAATAATAACTATATGAAAGAATGTTCCCTTCTCCTTATAGTTAGTGTTTGAATAAGTAGGTTGATCTTTTGTTGTTTATTCCTATTCTATTACTAAACAGTTTTTGAGCCCCAAGATCATGATGGCCTTCTTCCATCCATGGTGCTACTAATCTTCACCTTACACCCAAATACACAGACATGGAGTAATGATGTTGCTAAGCCATATTTTGCTTAAGAGAACTTGGGCGTTTATGGAATTGCATGAGTAAGATATCAAATCAGTCTCTCCTAGTCGTTAAAATATCGAAATCCTTAAAAAAAAAAAATAACCCACAAAACTATCCTTATAATTTTATAGCTCTGGCCATGTTTGCTTCTTAATGCTTGTTATGTTATGTTCTGCCCTAGTTAATATCCCTGAGACTTTCAGAGATATTTATTTTTTAATTTTTTTATTAGCATGAGAAGGTAAATAGGGAAAAGAACAAAGATATTTAAAAAAAAATTTTAAAATTCTGTTCTCTCTTCTATTCTCATTCCTCTCCTCTCATCCCTTCTTCACCTCCTTGTAAGCAGGCTTTTAGCTTCTGAAACTGCTTTCTCTAAAGTTACTAATTTTCACTTAATTGCCAAATCCCAAGACCTTTTCTCAGTCTTCATTCTTTTTAACCATTCTGCAGCATTTGACACTGTGGACCACCTTCTTCCCCTAGATAATTTCTCCCTTCTGGGTTTTTCTCTTAGTTCAACTCCTACCTCTCTGACTTATTCTTCTCAGCATTCTCTCTGAATCATTGAAGATGTTCCTTCTTTTAACTATGAGTATGCCCCTAGGCGCCATGTTGGACCTTGTCTCCTCTCTCTGTACTCTTTTAGGGTCTTATCAGCTCCTTTGGGTTTATCTCTATACAGATGACCCCATATCTTATAGATCCAGTCCTGGATTTGGACATTTCAGATGGCCTTTAGACACTTTTAGCTTAAAAAGTCCAAAACAGGACTCACTATCCCTCTTTTTTTTCTCCCCAAGTCCTACCTTTCTTTCTAGTTTTTATATTTCTATTGAGGACCCCACCATTTTTAAATTCACCCAGGTTTGCAACCTTGGAATCATCCTTGATGCCTTACTTCCCTTCACCTCAGGTGTTCATTCTGTCTCTGCAACAACTCTCATGTCTGTCCTCTTGGTTCTGTTCTGAGGGTTTGAAGAGAAAAAAGAGGAGTGGTAAAAGGAGAAATATGTTGATGTGGAAAGGAGAAAGAAGGGGCGGCCAGGTGGCGCAGTGAGTAAGAGTGCTGGCCCCGGGATCGGTTCCGGCCTCAGATACTTAGCACCCACACAAAATAACTGGCCGTGTAACCTTGAGCAAGTTACTTAACCCAATTGCTTTAAAAAAAAAAAAAAAAAAAGAAAGGAGAAAGAAAGTGGTAGAATTTGCTATTTTTCCCAGTTGAAATGCATAAGAATAATATTACAAGCATGGAGGAAGAGGGGGTGTGTTGGGAGTGGGCATCAGGTGAACCTTCCTCTTAACTGAAACGAAGGAGGCCTGAACACACACAGAAACACAAACAGAATTTGGTCTAGAAGAACATCAGACTCAAGGTGGAACAGAGCAAGTGGGTGGAGCGGCATTAAGAGGGAAGACAATACTGAAGAACAAATAGCTATAAGCAGAACCAGCATTCTAGTCCTGAAGGGGAAATTAAACGAGGGAGAAATAGAACCAGAATGTAAGTGGGTGCCGTAGATGGCGCAGCCTCCGTGTTGTGTGAGCTCAACGGAATGTTATTAATGTGCTTTAAGAAATGGAAAGAGACAAATTTCAGAGAATCTTGGGTGGCATGAACTGATACTAAGTTGAAGTAGAACAGTTTATATACAGAAAGCACCATGGTAAAGAAAAATAACTTTGAAAGACTTAAAAGAACTATGAGCAATGCAAAAACCAGCTATGTTTCCAAGCCAAGACAAGACTTATTTTTTTTTCTTCCTTTGTCTCAGTTTTTAATGGGGTTAGGAGTGGGAGAAGAAAGTTAGCAATAATGATACCAATAAAAGAAGGTCATTGAAACTTTTTTAAATGGATAGGAGTCCCAAAAGAAATTCAGTACAAAAATCAGATAAGCAGAACAGTTTAAAAAATGTGTGGAATTTGTCACGTACCTTAAAAAAGAAAGAGCAACTGGTGTGAAGTGGAGATTCATGATTTTGTGTGTGTGATCCTCTTTGTGTTCTGTGTGTATAGAAATGCTTGTTTTTTTTTTTTAAAAGCAATTGGAGTTAAGTAACTTCCTCAAGGTTACACGGCCAGTTATTTTTGTGTGGGTGCCAAGTATCTGAAACCAGAACCGATCCTGGGTCTCCTGACGCCGGGGCTGGCGCTCTTACTCACTGTGCCACCTGGCCACCCCTAATGCTTGTTTTTTTTTTGTTTTTTGGGGGGGGCGGTGTTTAGGTTCAGAACTTTTAAAATACTTTGATCTCTTCTCTCCAATCACATGGCTATCGTCATCCCTCTTCTGGACTATTGCAATAATCTAATGAATCCCCCTACCTCATTCATGTCCTCCTTCCCTTCTCCAGTCCATACTTCACTGGGCTGCCATAGTGATATTCTTAAAGCATAATTATGACTGATTGACCTGCGTGCTCATTTAAGTCCACTGTGGCTTCCCATTAACTCTGGAATCATATACAAACTCCTCTGTTTGTCATTTAAAGCCCTTCATAACCTGCCTCGAGCCACCCTAATTATATGTTACTCCCTTTCATGTACTCATTGGTCCAGCCAAACTGGGTTTCTTGCTGTTTCTCAATGATATCGTATACCTCGGTGCCTTTGCCTATGCTTGTTTCCCATGTCTAAAATTCACTCCCTCCTCCCTTCTGCATTGTAGAATCCCTAGTTTCCTTCAAAGTTTAGTTCAACAGCTGCCCCTTCCTCAGTTGCTAGTGTTTCCCCCTGGAATTACCTTTTGTTTATTTTTGTATGTCTTTAAGTATGTATGTGTTGTTTTCCCCAATTTAACGTAAGCTTATTGAGGGTAGGAACTATTTTATTTTTACCTTTGAAGCCCCCATTTCTTCAGACCTGACATATAAATGATATTTGTGTTGGATTATTATGATAGGACTGTCTCTACTTCAGAGAGACCATCCTGACAATGCTATGAAAGATAGGTGGTGATATATTCTTCTCTAGTTAGTGTTAGTTTAGTCTTTGGAAAGGATGTAAGAGAAGTAGATGGTCTTTTAAGATACCTTCTATCCATGAGATTTTTTTTTTTTTGCCTTTTAGAGGGCATTTGGGGTTAAGTAACTTGCCCAAGGTTACACTGCTAATTTTTTCTTTGTGTGTTGTGGGTCTTAAGTGTCTGAGGCTGGAACCGAACTCAGGTCCTCCTGACTCTGGGGCCAGCGCTTTACTCACTGTGCCACCTAGCCGCCCTATCCATGAGATTCCATGTGGTTCTCCCCCCCCTTATTCTGGGATTCTTGGAATGATTCAGTAGGAGTAGAAGCAGCATAGAGAAAACCATTTCTGGTGCTCTGTCTCTGAGGGAGGTGAAGATTTGATCCCTTTTGCTAGAGAAAGTGAAAAATGCAATTTTGACCAGCAGTGTAGGGAACCTGTCAGAAACTGCAGTAAAGCTCAGTAAATGTGTCAGTCCATTAAGCAAGGCACCTGCAGTTCTCATTTCAGGGCAGGTACAGCCATAGCAGACATTGAGCAAAGAAAGTAGGTACATTTCCAGAACATTTTAATGGAGTTACTCATTCTTCATTCCTTCCTGAAGAATTGCTATGGATAAAAACCAGCACCTGTGGGCTTTTCCCATGAGTTAGTGACTCCTTTGCAGCCACAGAGAAGGATGTTTTTTGTTTTGTGATTTGAAATTGGGACCATCATCATCAGTTGAGTGAGTGCTAATGAAGTCTAGTTTTGTCTGTTTTCTATAGACCCCAAGGAGTTGGCACATGTTGCAACTGACCGTGTTCCATTAGTACTTTATATTCCAATACTCTGTTCTCTAGCATATTTTATTCCCTTTCGGAAACTTTAAAGTGAAAGACCCAAAAGGAACTTAGCTCTTTCAGTTATTTCCTATAGTCACATAACCCATGGACTGAATAGAAACTACTTCTCTAATTTCTGGGTGTTCATAATGCTTCTTGGTCCTCCTGTATTTCTATCTCTAGTATCAAGGGCTATGTAAGAATGGGTTTTGGTGACTTCATTTTTTTTTTTTTACATTTTTTCCCTCTCTTTAACATGGTGGCTATTGGGGAAATAGTTTCCAGTGAGTGTGAAAAGATTATGGTAAGGTGTAAGGCCTTAATATTGCCATAGCACATTTAGTTGAATAGGGCAGAGATTTGTTTTTGTTTTTTCACATTAAGCAGTTATTCTTGTCTTTTTCTTGGTACTCTCTTCATATGATCAATACTATATTCTTAAGCAAACAATTCCAGAATATCTCTATTGTCCCTGAGAGTTTCCTGTGTAATGTCCTTTTGGCTCAGTGCCTAGAAAGTTGATGGAAGGATACATAATCTCATTCTGCTCTGGAATGCATTTACCTTGGCAGACCAGAAATTTATAGGGAATATGCAGTAGTCTCCCTGACAAAAGATTGCTATATCTTGGCTCCTGATCACCTACCTGCTTATCATCCTATCTTCTGGTCCCAGCAGTCTGGCAGTCTCTTGTGAGCAGCTTTGAGCTGCTGAGTGTCCTCAGGAGACATTCTGCTTTAGAAATTGTACTGCTTTCCTGGCTGAAGTGTTAAATGTGCATAAAGTAGGATGCAAGAGACATATATAGGCCCTCACGGGGGCTTCATAGCTATGCATTATTCCTGATGTGGTTGCATTTTGTTTAGTCCCGTTCCTGTCCTAGAACCACTCTTCTCCACTTCACCCACCCCCCCTTTTTCCTCCCTGACAGACAATAAAGCTTGAAAATAATTTCTCTGTATCTACCCTTCTTTTAGTTTTCCTTTCTTTTTCTAAAGAATTGTCTTTTGAATAATAACCTTATTCCCTAGACACAGTTTTAAGGTGTAACTTTTCATTTTTTGTTTTAATATTGAGAAGTATACCAGTGTTTTTAAGAGCTCTTATATATGCCAGTGATGAGCTGAGAACTGTATAAAAGAAAGTTCTGAGCTAAAAACGGTCTTACTTTTAAGTTGCATTGGTTAGCATAGGATAACCATGTTTAACAGGATGGATCTTCTGACTTGGATAACCATTAAGAAGACAATAGGATGCGATCTGTTTTACTGGTCTCTATAGACAACCTCCTAGATTTTGGGATTTTTAAAAGCGTAATTTGTTTTTGAGGTCTTCAGTATTCTTGGTATCCTTGATGGATACTTACACAGGCTTTCTTTTTTTTCCCCCTTTTTTTACCTTTTTGGAGGGGGAAGGTAGGGCAATTGGGGTTAAGTGACTTGCCCAAGGTCACACGGCTAGTTTTGTATTGTGTCTGAGGCCAGATTTGAACTCAGGTACTCCTGACTCCAGGGTCGGTGCTCTATTCACTGTGCCACCTAGCCACCCCCCTCAGCTTTCTTAACATTACATTATTTTTTATTGTTTCTTTATCTCTCATTTTGGGGAAACCAGTAGTTCTTTGGAAGTAGCTATCTGTAGTCCCAGAGTCCTCTTAGTCTTCTTGTTGCCCATGAGAAGGAAGGCAGTAAGAACTCTTGGAAGCTTGAGTTGGTGTTGATGGTTGTATCCCTTTTTTGGGGGGGAGGGGCGTGAAGTTAGAATACAGGACTAAACAAAATGTAACCTCCATGATAGAAGAGTGTATAGACAGACATCAGTCCCCGAGACAATTCGACTTTTAATTTTTTTTTCTTGGCATTTTGGCCTAGAAATCCTGGCAGTATCAAATACCATAATGTCATACCAGGTATCTGAATTGTTGATCCTCTTCTGGACCATGAGGGAAAAGGAAAATGAACCACAAAGTAGATTTCCATTCTTATTTGATAGTTTAGCTGCAGAAAAAATAGCTGCTTTGTATTTTTTCTCATGGTCCTCATTTTTTGAAACAGCAATTTGAGAAAAAGAGACTTTTGGGATGAGGAAACATGATTTCCATTTTCAGATATCTGACTACTATGTAGAAAAGGCCATTAGACTTGTTTATTGCTTTAGAAAGTTAGAACTACAGCTAGTGGGTAGAAGTTAAAGGGTGCTGTATTTTGACTCTATAAAAAAGGATTTTCTAACAGTTTGAGCCATCCATCAGTAGAAAGGACTGTCACAAAGCAGTGAGCTGTGTGTCTTGGGAATGTTCAACAAGAGACTGACCATCTTTATAAGTACCATTAGGAGAAATTCCTGCACTGAGAAGGAAGTTGACTTAGATGACCTCTAAGGTGTCTTTCAAATCTTAGGTTTTATTCATTCAAGATATGTTTATTGATTATCTCATTTGTGAAAGGTACCTTACTAGGTACTGAATGGCATATACAAAGATGAGTCAAAAAGTGGTCCCTGCCCCACAAAGTGCTCAATATTTAATAGGAAAGATAGGTAAACAGACAAGTATGACAAAAGAATTTAAGTGAACATAGCTAAGTGCTGTGTTCAAAGTACTGTCTTTATTTCTGTTCAGGTAGACCAGCTAAGAACTATCATTGATGACATTGATTTCATGTTTTACTAGTTCTTCAAATTTAGAACACCAGTTTGTGATCATATATTAGCAATTCCTGTGCATAACACCTAAGTCTCAGTGATGTTTAAGATTTTATAGAAGACTTAAGACAAATGAAAACCCTGGCCATTTTTTTCTCCTCAATTCACTTTTTCTTGTTTCTTTTCTTTTTTTTTAAGTTTTTCACTTTTTGATTGGGGTCCTGAACACAAAGTGCTGGCTCAGATAACTTCAGCTAGTCTCTGGAAGCTGGGATCTCATGCAGACTGAGGATGTGCGCATCCTAGGTCACAGTGAACAAAGGCAATCAGTTCTTAGATGAATACATGCAGCACTGAATCTTCTCACCCATTTCTTTTTAGTAAGTTTTTTTTAAAGAACTTTATTTATTTGCTTTTTGGAGGGAGGAAGGTAAGGCAGTTGGGGTTAAGTGACTTGCCCAAGGTCACACGGCTAGTTTTATGTTAAGTGTCTGAGGCCGGATTTGAACTCAGGTCCTTCTGACTCCAGGGCCAGTGCTCTGTTCACTATGTCACCTAGCCACCCCTTCTCACCCATTTCTGAAGGATCACCTGTCTCCTCCGATTGTTCTAAGAAGGAAAGGGAGTGTCTCTTGGCTGTTGTCAGGAGTCACTGTCAGTGTGTTCGGTTCCAGGGCTGTGCTGGGGACAGGAATGGATTTGAGTTTCCAAACTTGCCTTTTCAGAAGCGTAGTTAGGCCTGAAGCACAGGTAGTGATCCATGAGAGGGGAAATGTCTCCAAACCAATATTGGTGCCAAGCATATTTGACTTCAAGTGTTGTTTTGAGGAGAAGAAATCTGGAGTCTATGCAAAGTGATAGTGTCTGCTTCTAGTCTTGTGTGTGTGCGGTAGTGCTGACTTCTCTGACTGGTTCCTGCGAGGTATGTGAGGTGAGCCACTGGGGGGTGCCAAAGGAGATCCTCCTCTTCACAGGGAGTGGAGCAAGTGGGGCCACCTTGTCCTAATGCTGCGGATTCAGCTCCTTCTGGGGAGGCCTTCATAAGAGGAAACTGAGGCAGCTACTAGAGCCAGCACTTGGTGTTCAGAACGAAGGAGACACCAGAATGTGAGGTGCAGATCTGTACATGGGGAATTTAAATGCAGAATTTGTCTCATACCCTTGCTTTCTTTGTACTTGCTCTTCCCATAGGTGTCTGTAGAGGCTGCTGTATTCTGTTGAAGATGTCTAACAGTAACACTACTCAAGAGACCCTGGAAATAATGAAAGAATCAGAAAAAAAGCTGGTGGAAGAGTCTGTAAGCAAGAATAAATTTGTATCCAAGTCACCAAGTAAAGAAGAGATTGAGAAGGAGGGTGAGGATACTAGTGTTCGGCAGGAGACACAGGTAAGGGATCAGGAAAGCATACATTGACTTTTACTTGGAAAGGGTCCCTGTTGGATGCTAGAGGAATCTGTAGATATTTGGCTACATGTAAGGTCAAAGGTCTGCAGCTTCCCTTTTTTTATTTTTCAGTTTCACTTGCTTTTAAAGGCTTTTCCTTTTAAAATAATAATAATATCCATACAGAAGTTTATAAAGACAGCAAAACACAGCTCCTCATCTCACAATCTTTGTGTATGCATATGGCTCACCTACTCTCATCTAGATCATATGCCCAAGTTACTAGCCATATTCTCATATACTTAAGATTTTTTCAGAAGAGAGAAAGAAAAATAGAATCATAAGCATGTGATAGGACAAGTCGTGAAACGTCACAGTCATTAAAATCTTGCAACCAAACTGTGCATCTGTCCTAGTGCACAGTGTTAAAATTCATATCCTGGTTGTGTTAAAGCAATCAGCATTTACTGGGTCAAAAATAGGCTCTGAAATTGCCACTTGGTGTAGGTGATTGAGTGTTTCACACCTTGGCTGCCATGATGTTTTCTGCCTAAATTCTGGCTGCAGAGCAGGGAAGAGAAGAGGGCAGTTCTGTCAGCAGATAGTACTTCTCCCTCCAAGATTTATTTTTTCTTCCACTAATTTACCTAGTCTCAGAACCAATGCCAGCCTAACCTGACTATTCTTCTGTTCCCCTACAAAGAGTAATCCTAAATTTTAGCAACAATATTGCTTTTGACCACTTTTCTTCAGGTTCCTCATCTCCCATGACTTTCATTGTCACAACCCCTCAGTCAAACACCACACTTGGATGTCACCATTGACCACAAGTATTCTGTTTCCATGTTCAAGAATTCTGAAAATGTGTTCTCGAACCACAACCTGTTATCATTCCATATCATCCTATGCCTGATATTCTTGATCCTAGGCTTTATCTTCACTGTGACCTCTACTCCCTTGACCTCTTGGTATGTTTTCTGGTTTCACTTTCCTTTCTTTCCCATTTGAGAAGTAAAACAGCACCACATTACACCGTTCTCTTGTTCTAAAGTCCCTTGCATAGTTTTCCTGTCATTGCTCAGGCCATGTCAGACCACATCCCTGTATTAACTCCCACTATCTGCTTCATCTATTCCAAATCATTTGCTGTTGAACAGCACTGGAAAAAGTTATGCAAGTGTGCTGACTGGGTCTATTACAAATTTATATAATCTTACCTCTCCTGGGCCATTACAGCAGCCAGACATTCATTTTACTCCTCCCCTCTTCTTGGTTCTCTGTCACTCCTTATAGTAACCCTATTCCAGGCTTTTGCTCCTCAGATATCCCACACCAGCCCCTTCCCACAGTCTCTCAGGAATTTGCTTCATACTTACTGAGAAAATAGAGGCTGTTCACAGTGAGCTCCTTCTCCTCTCCTCTGAATCTCTTCTGCTCTTGCCATTATCTCCCATTTTCCCCTCCCGTATTTGATGGAGGGGCTGTTTTCCTCACTTAGGCCAATCCATCTACTTGTACCCTTGATCCAGGCCCCTCCTCTTTGACTCTTCAGTCTTTAACCTGTTGATTACCCTCTTCTCCTTGATGCTTTCTTCTCTCTAGGTTTTCAGGCCACCACACTCCCCTGGTTTTCCTCCTGCCTATCTGACCACTCCTCAGTCTCCTTTGCTAGATCCTCATCCAGGACCTGCCCTCTAACTATAGGCGTCCCTCAGAGTTCTGTCTTGGTCCTTTTCTCTTATCCCTCCATGCTACTTCATTTGATGATCTCATCTGTTCCCATTGATTTAATGACCATTTCTATGCTGATGATTCTCAAATATACCTATCTTCCTCCAACCTCTCAGCCGACTTCCAGTCTCATATCTCTAGGTGCCTTTTCAGATAGCTCTAACTGGGTATTCAGTAGACATCTTAAACTTAACATGTTCAACATAGAGCTCTTTCCCCTTAATTCCTTTCCCACTACCACTTCCATATTAGGATAGAAGGCAATACCATTCTCCCAGTTCCTCATGCCTGTAGCCTGGATATTATCCTTGACTCCTTATTCTCTGTTGTCAAGACCTGTTGATTTCACCTTTGCAACATCTCTTGAATATGTCCCCTTTTCTCTTCTGATCTGCCATCTGTCTTGTACAGGGCTTATCAGCTTATACTGGGACTATTGCAATAGCCTGCAGGTAGATCTGCCTACCACAAGTCTTTGCCCACTCCAAATCAACCGCCAAAGTGAATTTCCTAAACCTCAGATCCTACTATCTCACCACCACCCACCCTAACCCCCAACTCCAGTGGCTTCATATTGCCTTCAGGATCAAATACAAAATCCTCTGTTTGTAATTCAAAGCCCCTTTATAACTTTAACCTTCCTTCCTCCCTTCCAGTTTTCTTGTACCTTATTCCTGGAATGTACTGTTTTGACACTGGCTTCCTTGCTGTTCCTTGAACAAGGCACTCCATCTCTCAGCTCCAGCATTTTCTGTGTCTCTCCGCTTGCATGAAATTTTCTCACTTCTCACCTCCACCCGCTGGCTTTCCCTTTTAAGTCCTAGCTAAAATCCCACCTTCTACCAGAAGTCTGTCCAAAAACCTCTTCAGACTAATCCGTTCCCTCATTTCATTGTTTCACTATTATGTGTATTTGTCTTGTTTGTACATATTTGTTTGTTTATTGTTTCTCCCTTTAGATTATGAGCTCCTTGAGGGCAATGACTGGCTTTTGCCTCTTTTTGTATCTCCAGTGCTTAGTACAGCACCTGGCACATAGTAGGTGCTTAATAAATGTGTTTTGACTGACTGAATCTCTCCCTTTATTTTGACTCTTCCCCTGATAGCTCCAAACATGCCAAGATTTTCCCTAGCCCTAAAAATTTTCCATTGTCTTCTTAAGCTATCATCCTATATCTTTCTTCCTTTTCATAGCCATACTTATAGAAAAAATTCTCTTCTCTGCATCTCCTCCTCATACTCACTTCTCAACCCCTTGCGACTCATGGCTTCCAGCCTCATCGTTCACCTGAAATTGCTCCAAAATTACCAGTGTTTACTTACTTACAAAATCTCATGACTTTCTCAGTTGCTGTCCTTTACCACCCTCTTCCCCTGGTTTTTTTCTGGATTTTCGTGACTACTTTTTCTTAGTTATTCTCCTACCTGTCTGACTGATCCTTCTCAAAATTCTTTCTGAATCATTGTTGATATTCCTGTCTTTAACTATAAGTGTACCTCTAGGCTCTGTCCTGGATCATCTTCTCTCTGTGTCTCTCTCTGTCTCTCTCTCTCTTTCTCTGATATATATATATATATATATATATATATATATATATATATATTATTCTTTCAGTGACCTTACCAGCTCCTGTGGGTTCCTCTCTATACAGATTACCCCATATCTAATAAATCTAGTCCTGGTCTCTTTCTTGAGCTCCATTCATAGGGTCACTGATTATCCTTGACTTTTTGCTCTCCCTCATCCCATATAGCTGATCAGTTGTCAAATCTTGTTGTTTCTACCTCCATACCATCTCTCATATCTGTCCTCTTGTGTCTGCTCACATGGCTGTCATCCTTATTCAGGTCCTTGTCACTCTTCTAGACTAGTAAAATAGTCTTTTAATGGGTCGACCTGCCCTAAGTCTTCACGCTCTCTAATCCATATTCCAGAATGCTTAATTAAGTCCAATGGCTCGCTGTTAACTCTAGAATCTCATACAAACTCCTCTGCTGTTGAAAGCCTTTCACAAACTGCCTCCAGTCAGCCTAATTATATATCACTCCCTTTCATGGACTCCTGGGTCCCGCCAGACTGGCCTTCTTGCTGTTTCTCAGTGACATTATGTACCACGGTGCCTTCCGCCATGCTTATTTCCCGTGCCTAGAATGCACTTCCACGATCCTACTTCCCTCTGCATCCTAGAATCCCTGGTTTCCTTCAAAGATTAGTTCTACAACTGCCTCCCTCCCCATATACTAGTATTTTCTTCCAGGAATTATCTTTTATTTACTTTGTATATCCTTATGTGTGTATGTGCTGTTTTCCTCAATTTAAGGTAAGCTCAATGAGGAGGGACTGTTTTATTTTTGTCTTTGTAGTCTCAGTACCTTAAGTCAAGTTTGGCATGTAAGTGATGTTTAATAAATTCTTCTTTATTGATTGGCCAAGCCCAATTAAAATCAGCCATTTCTTTTACTGTCTGGGAGAAATCATGTTTTCTCTCTTAATAAGGAGAGGAAACATTTTTTACTAACTGCTAATACTGTTTAAAATTAAGAAAAAGGAGGAATGTAGTCAGCCTTCTAGAAGTACTAAGATTGTTTATAGAAACATAATTTCTGTGGACATTTATAAAAGACTAAGTTTGTGTTGGAAATATTTTGGTTCACCAGCTGTTTTCCCTTTCATGCTTTATAGGATCAAAGAATTTCAGATTTATAAGGGACCTCAGTGGCTGTCAAATCCAAATGACACTTGAAAAAGAGTACTTTCTGTCTCACAAATGCTCACCCAGTTTTTTTCCAGTGGACCCCAGATGATGGGATCCTATGGCTTTAGAGGCTGCTAGATGATACAGTGGATAGAGTGCTAGTGAAGAGTATTGGAGGTCAGTTCCACCCTCAGACACTTGAGCTGAGGGACCCTGGGCAAGTGACTTCACTTCCCTTAGTCTCAGTTTCCTCTCCTGTAAATAGTATCTACTATTTATATAATAGTATCTACCTCCCAAGGTAATTATGGGAATACAATAATATTTGTAAAGTGCTTTACAAATTGTAAAATTCCATGTAAATGTCAGCTTTTATTATTGTTGCTTTCTTAGGTACCCCATTTTACTGTTGAATGGATCTAATTATGTCTCTTTACATCAGACCTAAATTTGCCTCCATACAACTTCCTGCCCATTGTTCTTTTTTCTTGAGTTAAACAGAACAATAAATACTTTTTCTGCATTACAGTACTTTAGGTCTCCCCTCTGGCTTTTGATCTCCAAGCTAAAAATTTCTAATTCTTTCACTTGCTCCTCATATGACATGAACTTGAAGCCTTTCACAGTCCTATTTGTACTGCTGTAAACTCCCCAAGGTTACTAGCCAAACTGAGTAATCTCAGTGTTATCCGACCTCTTTATTCATGTAAGTTGTACCGCTCTTATTGCAGTCTAAAATTGCACAAGCTTTCTTGTCTGCTACATCATTGTTCCCTCATATTGAGTTTACAGGCCACTGAGACATCCTGATCTTTTTCTAGCTACACCTCTTCTATCTTATGAAGTTGATGAAGACTTTACATTTACCCCATGAAATTACCTGGTATGGACCAGGTGCCTATACAGATTCCTCACTCTGTATTCCCTGTCTTCCTTCCCCCATCTCCCTGTTTTCTGTTCCCTCCCTCCTCTCTGACTGTGGTCATAAAGACTAATTCCATGTCAGCAAATATTCACCTGTTCCTCTAGTCACTGACTCCGGATACTATTAATGGGTCTTGAATCCTTAAGATAGATGAGCAATGAATACTTAATTATATCCTGTCATATAATCGTGAAAGATATAATTAAATTAGCTCATATGACTAAGTTATTCTGTTCCCAAGAGGTCATTGTAAACAATGCTAAACTCTCTATTATGTGGGCTAGGAAGCAAGTATAGAGGGTAGAGTTTATATAGTCTTTTACTTAGAAAAATCCATCATATGCATAATATACACATAAGCAGATAATGCAGCCTTCCTCACCTCTCCATACTGTTGTGGAAGCTGCAGAAACTTTTGTATCGATGTCATTTTTGTTGCTTTTTTTTTTTTTAAGCAATTGGGGTTAAGTAACTTGCTCAAGGTTACATGGCCAGTTATTTCTGGGTGGGTGCTAAGTGTCTGAGCCCGGATTCAATCCCAGATCATCCAGACTCTGGGGCCGGTGCTCTTACTCACTGAGCCACCTGGCCACCCCTTATTTTTGTTGCTTCTTGAAGGAACCAATACCCTTGAAGGCCTTGCTGCTCACTACCCCTTAGGAACCTGCATTCCTGTTGGAGTCACTACTTATGGGGACTTCCCACAAAAATTGGAACCTTTGTGGAAGTAGTCCCTGTCTCTTCTATCTTGATAGCCCCTACAGGAGTCATTATGGTGCAGAGGGTGAAAAAAGGGGTAATTCCTCTCAGCTCTTGTACTATTGGAGATGTTTTTGGCATCTCTCTTTGGAGTACTGAATGTACTTTCATAGAGAGAATTGTTTCCCTGCCATCCACTCAGTTCCATTAACCCAGTAAGGTTCTACATCTCAGCTGTCGTACTACTGCATTTTAAAAATCTTTTGTTTTTATACCACCTTCACCCCCAAATATACACTTCTCAATATGCCCTTTCCCAGAAATACATCCTTTGTAATAAATAATTTTTAAAAAGGAGAGAAAAATTCAACAAAATTAGGCAACACATAAACTTAATCAGACTTTATGTGCAACATTTCCATATTCGTGGTCTTCAGCCTCTCCAGTGAAGGAAAGGGAGGGACATCTTCTCAACTTCTTCAGGTCCAGACTTGGTCATTTCAGTTACTCAACATTCAGTGTTATTTTATTGTTCTTTCCATTTAAATTATAATGGTTGTGTATAATATTTTTCTGATCCTGTGTAATTCACTCTGTATCAGTTCACATGAGTCTTCCCATATTTTTTTTTATGGCAAAGTAATATTCTGTGTACTAGTTCACTTATGCATTCCACCATGGATGGACACCTACTTTGTTTCTTCTTATTTTCTACCTATTATGCCCATAGAAGCATTGCCATAATTGTCAGTTAAGTTCTGTACTATTTGTACCGTACTTCAGGTATTTTACAAGATTAAAAAAAAGAAATAGACTTTTATAGATTAGCATAATACCACTATTCTTATGGAAAAATAAATTTTAAGTTTTAAGCAAATGTTTTCTAATCATTGATAGGTCGAGATCAGCAAAACCAAACCAAACAAATGTTCCTGACACATGAATCCTATTTTAAATGACTGTAGCAGCAAGCACCCCAGGGTCCCCAGGGTATCTGCCAACACAGGTTCTTAGATCTGCTTTGCTAAAGGAAAGCAACTCAAAATGGGTTAATAAGCTTACTTTAATCAATCAAACATACATCGTTTACCTAGTTCAGGGGGAAAAGGTCAGCACCCTGAACTTCATAGTATACAGAGGTTACAGGCATAAGTTACAAGAACATTTCAGCAGACAGGCCTCCAAACTGTCCAACCATTACACACATCCATACCTAATCCCAGTTACCAGAGAGGGAAGCATCAACATCTGGGTTTTCAAAGCCAGGGGGCTCTCGATGGCTGCCCAGAGTGTCATCTGGTCAAATCACACAACACTTTTCAAAGTGAGCCCCAAAACAAAGCCTCACATCAGGGATTATATAGCCTTCTCCTGGCTCAGAGAATGTAACAGCCTTCTTGACCCACTGCCCAATCACAAAGCATCTCCTGAGAAACAAGCCTCCCACCACAGGCTCCAGGTGCACTTAAGCCTAGGGGCAGGGAAGATCTTAAAAATTTACATTCCTATTACAATGACCTAGGCAAATGAATACAATCTCATATTTAGGAATAGAGAATGTAGAAGATCAAATGGTCAATTTTGATTACATGAAAATCTCATTTACATAGTTTTTTAAAAGTTTATAAAATATTAGACCAAAATAAATCTGTGAGGTAGATAGTCTAAGTGTTACTATTTCTGCTTTATAGTTATGGAATTTCAGACTTCAGAGTAGTTAAATGACTTTTTCATGATAATTGTTGGAGCCATGGAATGACCATTTGACTTTATATACATAATCTTATTTGACCCTCACAATAACCATCTAAGGAAGAAGGTGCAGTGGTGGACAAATTAGCTGCAACGAAGTTAATTAAGTGTATTACCTTATAAACATTATGATTTTATATCTTTAAAAAAAACTTTTATTATGTGACATGACCTCCTTTTGCTGTACTTGTTTTAATTTTTTTTAATAAAAAATATTTACTCTCCTTCCTACCTTTCCTTGGCATATTGATAAAAAGAAGAAAAACAAGACCATTATAATAAATGTGATTAGTCAAACAAAACAAATTATGTCATTGACCATGTCTGAAAAAATACGTCTCAAACTGTATCTTGACTCCATGTCTCCATCTAGATTTTGTTGGCATGGTTGGCACAGTCCTGGAACTGTGGTTGGTTAATGTGTTAATGATAGTTCTTAAGTCTTTCAAAGTTGTTCTGTCTTTAAAATGCTATTATGCAAATAATTCTCCTGGTTCTGCTTATGTTACTCTTTGTCAGTTCATAGAAGTCTTCCCAGGTTTCTTTGAAACTCTCATAATTTTTTATGATGTAATAGTATTGTTAAATTGACACATACTCAGTTCTTTACCACCACAAAAAGAGTTACTGTAAAAATTTATGTACCTAAGTATCCTATTCTTTCTTTCTTTGATTTCCTTATAGTTCTAGTAGTGGTATCTCAAGAGCAAACCATAGTAATTTTTTGGATATAGCTCCATTTTATTTTATATTTAATTTATTTATTATGTTTATTTTATAAATAGCTTTGTTGAATGGCTGGACTAATTCATAGTTCTACTATGAGTGCATTAATATGCTTTTTGCACAGCTCCTCCAAAATTTGTCATTTTCCCTTTTTTGGGTCAACATCTCATGGATGTGAGGTGGAACCTCAGAGTTGCTTTAACTTGTATTCCTTTAATTATTAGTGGTTTGCTGCATTTTTTAAATATGACTATTGATATCTAGGATTTCTTCCTTTCAAAACTGCCTATTCTGCTATACATGTACAGCCTATATTGAATTGCTTATCTTCCCAGTAAGAGTGAGTGACGAGGGAGGAAGGGAAAGAATCTGGAATTGAAAGTTTTAAAATCAAATGTTTAAAAAAATATATATTATTATTATTTTATATGTAACTGGGAAATAAGATATACAGGCACTGGGGCATAGAGATCCACCATGCCCTACTGGAAAGTCAGAGGGGGTATGGGGGAGGGTATGGGGGAAGATATGGGAGAGAGCAGATTGGGGGAGGGGATATTCAGTGGGATCTCTATTTTGGGGTGGTAGGTAGGAGAAAAATGGGGAGAAAATTTGTAACTCAAAATCCTGTGGAAATGAATGATGTAAACTAAAAAAGAAAAAAAGAAAACTGCCTATTCTTATCCTTTATTTGTCAATTGGAAAAAGGCTTTTATTGAATCCATTTAATATATCTTATATGATCTGGCATTAAAAAAGCACTTTTCCAGGTCTAACCATATAGTTCATAAATTTTCAGTGAGGTTTCAGTGAGTTCTAGACCATTGAAATGTATTTGTCTTCATCACTTGTGTAAATTTTTTAATCTTTCATGTTGTGTGGCATGATAGATTGCCATGATGTATTCCATTTCCATTTGGGAATTTCTGTAATTCTGGAACAGGTTGGCTTCTCAGTATATCAGTATGTTTATTTATAGTTCATTTTCTCAATGGAGACAAGATTTATAAGGCCACCAGATATTTTAAAAGTCCCTAAAACATTTTAGATGTATATGTGAATATTTTGTGGTCTAATATCATACCCAGACCTTATCGGTTTACCTGGACTACTTTTGATAATTCTGGTGTAAGATTGAATAAAAAAAAATGAGTTTTATTGGAAAAAATTACATTTTCCTATTTTTAGTGCTCCAGTCTTTATATTGTCTCACCCATGAAAAGCATCTTTTCTTCATAATGATGTCAGCTTTTTTTTTTTAAACTGTTCTTAGTGTTCTATCTTCAGGAACCCCACATTGTACTGTAAAAGAATCAGGAACAACTTCTCCAGATGTCATAACCCTCAGAAGGTTTTTGTTTTCTGAGGATTAGTTAAGCTATTACACAGAAGTAGTTTTTCAGTCCTTGGCATTGTGTCTTCTCCATCACCCCAGTCCTTATTTTTGACCATGCTTTCTTCTGTGATTCAGCCCAGCTATTTCTATCTCATTGTTGGCTTGAATGATACGTGAGCTTGACTTTTCCACACCAGCAGCTACAGCAATATCTCTCAACAGTTGTTACAGTTGTTCTTTTAGAGCAACAGCTTTTACAAATTAAAAATATTACAAAAGAAAGCAATGACACATTATGGCATGAAAGCCAGCTGAGGAAACCAGCTCAGTTCAGTTTTGTCTGGTCAGGGTTGGATGTTCCGAATCAGCTTAGTAGAAGAACACATTCCTGGCCATCACTGTCATGCTAATCCCAGGTAGTTTGTGCACTGCTGTAGTAATCATCATTATTATTCCTCTTATACACAGTGGAACTTTGAGTTCTGACAGGTTAAATGACTTAATCATAGCCGGTCCTTGTCATGTGGGGTAGCCAGTCAGCTCTGGATGCTTTATTCTTTCGAGTTGAAATTGCAAGTTTGAAGAGTGTACTATCATTCTGTCATTCTAATATCTCTGACTCTCATGATGGCCTAGGTGCTTCTTAAATAGTTCCCATAGCTGGAGATTTTCTCATTTGAGCCAGATGATTACCCAAGTGTTGATTTTTTTCCCCTGCCTTTAATGATTTCTTTTCCCTTTTTTGCAGAGACGGGCTTCCAACCATGGGCATGCCAGAAAAAGAGCCAAGGTGAGAGAGTCACAAGTATTGCCTTCCGTCCAGGGGCATTGATCACCATTATTATGGTTCAATTCATCACAGCTATCTAGTTTTCTCTGTAAACATGGGTAAAGCTTTCTCATAATCTTTTCTCTAAGTGTCTCCAGCTGTCCTCAGCCATCTCTTTTAAGTTCCTGTTGTGATGTTGTGGCTCTTGCTGTTCTCCATTATCTATCATTGGTGTAGTTAGAGTATTGTTCTTGTTGAGGGGGAGCAGCCTACCAAGAGCCACCCTCCTTGGAGCCAGAGCGAGTTGTACTAGTTCTCTTGGAAATCCATCTTACCAGTGGCCTTCAGGAACATGGTGACCTAGTACATTTTTCCTTGCAATAAATCATGTTCCCAATAAATCATGTCCCCATTTGATAAGAGTCAGTAACTTTGAATGGCTTAATGATATATGATTATTAGCACTTTGAGTTAAGGGATTTTTAAAAATTAATATTTTTAAAAAATACTAAAAAGATAATTGTAGGCAAAGGTGTCAAGGGGGCATGTAAAGTGTTAGCAAAGTAACAATTTATTAGTTAGTTGGGGGAGCAATAAGGGACAAGAACATCTCCTGCAGTGGAAATGCTTATTACTGTGCTGCTTGTCTCTGCCCAAAGAAATACATGGTTTAGAAAAGCTATAGTGGTATATGTATTTGGTATGATATTGTAGGGAGAGGTATATGTGGTATTTGTGTGGTATGGTATATGTGTGCACATGTGCATGTGTACATGCCATGAGCCATAATGTGATGAACTGTCACTGTACTCAGCTGTGATGGTAAAAGTCCCCACAGACTTTCCTTCTACCAGCTCCTTGACTAATAACAGTCTTGATGTGCTTGTAAATTTTCATAGGTTTGCCTTATCTCAACACATAATCAATCATAAGCTTCTCAAGAGCAAAGGTCATGTCTTGTGCTTCTTTTTTTTTGCACTACAACGCTTGGCTTTGTGCACAGAGTAGATGAGAAGATCATAGGGACTTCAGAGGCCATCTAGTCCAACTTTCTCATTGTACAGATAAAAGTGTGTTCAGTCATTATTTTTAATTGATTTAAATAATTCACATCACAGGAACCAACATGGTACACAGGGTTTCTTAAACTTTTTTACTTGCGACCCCTTTAGTGCTTCTTAAACTCTGGGTCTTGGAGTATAGAAGACCTAAGTTTAAGTCCCACTACCCACACATGTTGGCTGTGTGACTCTGGGCAAGCCACTTAATCTTTGATACTATATTAATCTTAATCCTTCAATACCATAAGTTTCAGAATAGTTACTGATTTCCATTGTTAGAGGCAATTTCCTCATCCAGATTTCCCAATATTAGTGAAATTACAGGTCCTGGCTGAAAATAAAACAAACCCCAACCTTATGGTCCCTAATATGTTGTATGAGCAGGTAAGAAAGATGCTTAAAGAAAACAATGATTGGAAGAATTAGCTTAGTATACGCAAAGGAAATCTTGGTGAAAGTGACACTTTATTTTTTTTTTTTTGCTTTTTGGAGGGCAGTTGGGTTTAAGTAACTTACCCAAGGTCACATGGCTAGGTTTTTTGTTTGTGTGCGTTAAGTGTCTGAGGCTGGATCTGAACTCAGGTTCTCCTGACTCCAGGACCAGCACTCTACTCACTGCGCCACCTAGCTGCCCCTGAAAGTGACACTCTTGACAGTGTTGAGGAATTGATTTGCATGATATCTAAAAGAGGGAAGGATACAAATGTGGACATAAATGATCAGTACTGAAAAAGGTAATTGAGAAAATATAATTCTCACCTTACATGCCTTCCTTCTTCTTCCTACCGACTTTGTGAAAATAAGTGACACAATAATTTTGGTAGTAGCAAAAAAACCCAAGCAAACCCAAAACCTCAAACAAACAAAATCCAGTGGGTTCCTGTTGATTGGGGAATGGTTAGACAAACTGTATCATATAAATGTAATGGAATATTTTTACTTCTTAAGAAATTATGAGTGGCTGAAGGAAACTCAGGAGGACTTCTGTGAACTGGTACAGATCAAAGAAAGATTAACCAAGGGAACAGTATATGTATTTTTGACAGATTAATGTAAACAAAAATACCAAGAGGCAGTTGAATTCAAGTGCAGTGGTTATTATTGATTTTAGGGGCAAAATGACAAAATGCCACTTTCTTCCTCTCAGTAAATGCTGAATATAGGTATGATGTCAAGCTATTTTGGTGTACTGGTTGGTTTTAACTGTTTAGCTTTATTTTAAGGGGGGATTCTGGGGTTGAAGGTTGAATTAGATCAGGAATTAATTGGTATGAAATGAAAAGATGTTATCGAGCCTTTCTTTAGGAAGAAAATGCTAATAATGCAAATTAGACTTAAAAATATATTGCGGGGTGGCTAGGTGGTGCAGCAAATAGAGCACAGCCCTGGAGTCAGGAGGAACTGAGTTCAAATGTGGCCTCAGCCACATAACGTTTAATAGCCGTGTGACCTTGGACAAGTCACTTAACCCCAGTTGCCCTGCCTTCCCCCCTCCAAAAAAAAGTATATTGTGCATACATTTAGGGGGAAAGGACAGAAATGGTTGTGAAACATAGCATAACCCTGAATGTGACTATCTTCTAGCCGCTATGTGTTAAAAGACAAAATTTGAACCTGGCTCTTCCTGACTTCAGTCAAAGCTGGGCCTCCATCCACAACATGATATCTTTTGGTCATGCAGTTGACTGGAAAGTTCAATTTCCACTTTGCTTGTTGTCAATTATAAAAAATAATTTGAGTCAGTAGAGCAAAAAATTGCTTTAAAATCTATTCCAACAGGATTTCTCCTATTCTTATGTTTAAAACAGAAATAGCTTTGTTCAACAGCTCTTGATTATAAGTGTCAGGTTGAATATACATGTTGAAGGTATTTGCCATGTTACAGTACAAATAGATGAAGGATTTCCTGTAGATGAGAAGACTTTCTAGATGTTCTTGTTGGTGGATGATATCAAACCCCAGGTCATTATAGCCTCCAGCTTGTAACCACTCCTGCATTTACAAGTTTCTACACAGGAAAAACTAAACAGACGAAGAATGGATGCCCATTGTTCAGATGATATACCATTGGATGGACAGTTTGTAATACCATGTACTGAATGGCGTAGAGTCCCATAAATATGTATTATCAATTATACCACATATGGACATTGAATTAGGCCTAGAATTGAATAGGAGAGGATAATGCTGGATATCATGTGGGAAAGTATGCAGTGCTTTTATAACTCCCAACTTCTTCAAATGGAGCCTCACTTTTTTAACAACAGTATTTTTCCTGTAATGGCATATGATTAAACATAGAGTGACAAAGTTAATGAAAAATGAATTCTAAGTCGCCCAGAGGTGAATGGAGAAGCACATGCTAAGCATGAGTGGCCTGCAGAACCTTCTCACTGAAGACCGGTTCAAAAGCAGGCTTAAAAGTTATCCACAACATGAATGACTGAAAAAGGAGATGAGATGGCATTGATGCTTTGCATGAGAATGGATGAGGTGTTAGCTGAACACCCCGTGTGCTCAGCTAGCTCCTCTTCAATGCCCAAAGGATGAGCTACACCCTGCAGAGACCTTGATTCATCACTTAAGAGTGTGTTTCACAGTAACTGTCTTGGCATTCCTCCTGAGCTCCCTAAGGATCCTGCCAGTATGGATCAACCAGTATCTGGTTTTTAATATTTCCTACTTTTGCCTCTAAAACCAACTGAGGTCTCTACTCTTTTCCACTAACTTCACAATTAAGTGACTGTCTGACCCCAGACATAGATTTTAAGGAAACCTGCACCTCCCCTTTGTTAGCTAACCTTGAATAAACCCAAGAACATTCCAGGCCTACATACTTATGTCCCTCAACTAATGACTGCTGGTCAAAGATCCCAAATCAGAGCTGGAATCAAAGGCCATGAATGACCATCCTGGACCTCCTAAAAAGAAGGGGGCATTTTTCACATGTATTAAAGATGAGACTTTTCCTATACAGAAAGAAAGAGCTTTGGAAAGCCATCTTTGAAACTGCCCAAGAAAGAAAGGAAACAAAACAAGTTGTCAGAACTGTTCTAAGAGCTTTACATATATCTCATTTGATGCTCTCAACAAGGTGGTTGTATCCCCATTTTACAGTTGAGGAAACTGGGGCAAATGTGAAATCATTTACCTAAGGTCACATAGTTAACAGGTATCACAGGCATGATTTGAACTCAGGTCCTTCTGACTCCGGGTCTAGTGCTCTATCCATTGTGCCACTTAGCTGCCTCTAGACAGCAGCTGTCACAGCATTTTACCAGCCAGTATACAGATTTGGAGACTGAAAGTATCCTATTCCTATCTCCAGCGAATTGTAAAGAATATTCTTATTTTAGTCTCTTTTGGACATGTATTAGGTTTCTATTTCCTACTAGAGGGTATGCGTGGATTACCACAGAATACCTCATTTCTATTTCATATACATCCTGCTGATACTAAGAGATATTATTCTGAAATAGCACATTTATCCCTGAAAAAAAAAAGTATTTTCCACCAAAAGAAAGAATTGGAAACTGATCAAGTATCTTCATTTTTAAATTTCTTAATACCAGGGACTCCTCATTCTAATCGCTGTAATAAGTCATTCTAATTCATTTCTCTCTCAAATTATTTTGCATTTATTTTATAAATTTTACAAGTATATCTTATATTTACTTCTCTGTGTACATGTTGTGTTTCTCTTCCACCCTCACCCCTCAAAATATAAGCTCCTTGAGAACAAGGATTGTTAATGCTTTTATTTTTCTATCCCTCCAGCTATATCTTGAATAGAGTGGGGACTTAATAGTATTTGTTAAGTTGAATTGGGTAGACCCCTTTTTCAGATTTGCAAAAGGAAATGAACAAATGATAGGATGAAATGGATTGAGAAGGGATGAACAGATTGCTGTCTGAAGTATCTTTTTAAGTAGAGCTTGCTCCGAATAGACCACCCCCCAGTTTTCTTGCTGGGAATCCAACAGGGGAACAGTGATTTATAGAAATGGGTTTTTTTGCTTTTTTTTGGAGGGATAGAAATGGTTTTTATAATAGATTGCTTGATTCTGAGGATCATCCAGTTTATAAACTACTCCAGGCAGCCTAGTTTTTTGTGACATGGCAATAGAATGGAGTTCATTAATTCAGCATTTTGTATACCTTCCTTTAGCTGTTCTTTCTTTGTTCTGTGGTCACTTCTCAGACAGTATGCACTTTTGGACTTAAGTTTCTGGGCCTGGATTTGGGACACAGATAATTAGATTAGGTGATTTCCCAACCATAGATGTAATAATCTCTACCACTATTCCATTTGTACTTAAAAGTAGTAAACCTGTATAGACCTGCACAAAAAGGAGCTAGTTTGTAAAACTATTTTGTCTGGTAGGTGTTTGGCAAAAACCAGAGAGGATACCTCTACATTCTCAACTTACATATGTTTTTTTTTCCCCTAGTCTAATTCTAAACTGAAGCTGGTACGGAGCCTGGCAGTGTGTGAGGAATCTTCTGCCCCTTTTGTTGATGGGCCACTGGAAACCCAAGTAGGTTCTTTTTAGGAAGAATAGCTTCTAGATTTGGTAGCTTCTTAGTTAGGCACAGCAAGCAATATGAATGTCTAACTTGCAAGTCAGAGGGGAGGATGGAGGAAGGAGGAGATGTCCTAAAGCTGCTGCAGCCATGCTAAGTAGAGGAGGTGGACCACCCAGGATGTTCAAGTCAAGGAAATTTAAGGGTTGGGAGAGAAGTCTTCTTACCAACAATCTTTCCCTCCTATCCTACCCTGTGCAGTTGGGGCCTTTTTCACCCAATTTCGATTACAAAGAGCAGTGTGTGTAACCAGAGCTCTTCCTATAGCAGACACAGAGAGCCAATAGAATGAACTTGGCCTCAGCTGTAAGCCCAAGAGGGATTGTTTCTTATTAGAATGAAAAAAAAATTGATAAACATACTCTCTTCTGTAGGAGAGAGATTTAGATTAGCTGGAGTATCCTTTCCTTATTGACTATAATATTCTCATCCTTCTTCCCAGGATATAATTCAGTTGCATATCAGTTGCCCCTCTGACAAAGAGGAAGAGAAGTCCATGAAAGATGGCTCTGAAAAGGAAGACAAAGACAAAAATAAAGAAAAGGTCCCAAGAAAAATGCTGTCTAGAGGTGAGGTGTTACCCTTCATAGCTTAGGTCTTCTCTTCCTAGGTCCTTGATTCTGCTGACCTTAACTGTTCAATTTAGAGTGTTGTACTAATTCATGGATTTCTTGGGCGAGGAGATGTGTAGGAAATGTATTTTGCTTCTTACCCGACCCTACCCTTGAGTTCCAGGAGATAGTCCAGCTATATTAATATTACCTCTCAGAGGAGGACATTTTGAGCAATTCTGATATATGTTTTAATAGTAATATGAATTAATGCCAGGTAATCAAAAAATTACTTATATTTGACTTTGCAGAATGGATTATATGAACCTTTGAATGCAGAGTTGCCTTTCTAATGATTCTTTTCTTTTAAACTTCTTGACTGATGATAAGATGTTCTCAAGTCAAGCTGAGTGACAAGAGGGAGGCATTCCAGATTAAAAATTTCCTTTGGCTCCACTTTGTGAATGTTCTGTGCATAGTTCTTCAATATTATTTATTTGCTTAGACTCTGAATGTTGAAGCACTATCTGCTCCATCTACCATTTTCCCCCTGAGCATTCTGTCATGCTCAGGACATTCATTTAAATGCTTAAAGAGTCAGAAGGTGTTTCTGTATGATACTGATGCAACATTGTGGTATAGATTCCTGATTTTGTTAGTGTCATAGGAAATCTAAGGTTGGCCTGTTGGAATACCAAAACTTCGTTCTTTGGTTTTGCTGTTTTAATTCCTTATTGTGTGGATCCTTCTTTCCTGGCTTAATCAAGACTGTTGTAAGGGGTCAGTGGTCTGTTTTACTTATTTTGTGTGTTTTTGTTATTGTGATTCCAGACTCCAGTCAAGAATATACAGATTCCACTGGAATAGACCTACATGAATTTCTAGTAAACACACTGAAAAAAAACCCAAGGTAAAAATAGTGTTTAAGAATGGGGTGAAGTGAGGCAGCTAGGTGGCACAGTGAATAGAGCACTGGCCCTGGAGTCAGGAGGATCTGAGTTCAAATTTGGCTTCAGACATTAGCACTTATTAGCTCTGTGACCATGGGCAAGTCACTTAGCCTCAATTGCCCTGCCTTCCCCCCTCCAAAAAATATTTTTTAAAAAGCAAAAAAAAAAAAGAAAAGAAAAATGGGGTAGAGCTTAGGGTAAGGGGTGGGCCGTTATATTGGAGGGAAAATGCCCCTGATCTCTTATTATTAGAATCCCAGAGTAGAGTTTAATTTTGTAAAGGATTCATATTACTAACTTGAGTTTTCTGATTTTGGAATATTGGGGGAGGGAAATTTTTAGTGAAATTGTGACTGTAGAGGGGATAGTAGAAATGAAGGTATAGAATGTTTACAAAGAACATAGAAGTTTAAAAAAAATTTTTTTTATATTACAGGCTAGATATAAAAATCCTATAGATAATCATCAAAACAATGATTATAAAATAATTGAATGTGTGTTGATATCAATATGGCTGCCAGCAGAATGTCTCCCAGAAGAACATAAAAAACACATTAAAAACAAAGTTAAAAAAAAACCAAGGGGGGAAAAGTAAACAGATTGGGTGGTTTTACTTAGTAGTTTTTGTTTTTTAACACAGCAGCATAGACTAGTGAAACCTGTACAGCCTTTGTATCATCACCTGCTAAGGAGGGTTGGAAAGTGTTCTTCGTCTGTGATTTTGCGGGGTTGTGTTTTCATTCTTTTAAACAGTTAGGAGTGCTTCTTTTCAATATCTTTTAAACAGGGACAGAATGATGCTGCTAAAGTTAGAACAAGAGATTCTGGAATTCATTAATGACAACAAGTAAGTAGTGTATGTATGGAACACATTTTGGAGGGAGAAGGTCCTTAGAGGAAAAAATCTATGAGCGTGTCTTGGGGTAGCGTATTTTTACCTTAAATTCTGAATTTTAAAGTAAATATTCACGAGGCACCAGAAGGAGACAAGCAGCCAAAATAGGGATCAATGTGTATATAAGCCAAAAAAAAAAAAAAGTTTTTTCATCTTTTTTCCAGCTACAATGTAGACCAGAAACAAAAATCAGTTTGTTTTTTTTTCAACAGCCCCTGTCCTATATTCTACTGTTTCTTCATCAATTGACTTTTCCCTTCATTTCTTCAATCCAGTCTTTCTCTGGGCTTTTGCCCTAGTAAGTCCCAGACTTTAATATATTGGCACAGAGTAAAGTGCCTTGGATATAAGAGGTGTAGGAAAAACCTATTGGTTCACATTGAACATATCTCTCCTTAAAATGTTCTTCTTTTTCTTAGAAAACTTTCTGGTTCATATACTTCAAACAAACAAAAATTATGTCTCTTAAATTAATTTTTCCTTTGTCCTCTTTTATTCTTCCAATTTTGGGACTGCCCCAAGTAACCAGTTCAAGAAATTTCCTCAGATGACCTCATATCACCGGATGCTATTACACCGGGTTGCTGCCTATTTTGGAATGGACCACAATGTTGACCAAACTGGAAAAGCTGTCATCATCAACAAAACCAGTAACACAAGGATGTAAGCAAGGGGGCAAAAACTAGAAAAGCTCTCCTTGACCTGGAAGATGTAGGGTCAGGGTGTTTGTGCATTAAGGGAAGGGCACTCTGCCAACTCACTCTTGGGCCTCGCACAGCAGTTCCTGTGCTCTTGTCTTTTTGTTTTAGTTTTCAGTAGTCCTGCATTAGTTACATTTTAAGTTTTTCAGTAACTTCAAACCCTTTTAAGAAGCAAGCAGAGTAATTACCATTAATCACCTTTGTCTAGAAGATGAACCCAAGCCTTTCAGCTTAGATTCTCTGAGATATTATAGGTATAATCCTAGGAAAAGAAAAGTAATGCAGGGATAAAAAACATGGGGTCTAAACATTTTAAGGAGACCTCTTTATTTGTAGTGAAATGTTCCCTCCCTGAGATCACTTCTAAAAAAGCACCAGCTGAATTGAGAGTTGTAGATCATGAGAGAATAAACCCAGGCTACTTTCTAACAGAAGGGTTTCTTTCTTTCCCTAACATTCTCCCACAACCCCAGCCCTGAACAGAGGTTCTCAGAGCATATCAAAGATGAGAAGAATGTAGAATTTCAACAGAGGTTCATCCTGAAGAGAGATGACACCAGCATGGACCGGGATGATAACCAGGTGAAGACTTCAGAGGGGAGGGGCAGGTCTGCGGAGAAAGTTTTCAGTGAGAGAGAAACTGGGAAGAGAGGGGAATTTTTATGAAATAGAGAAAAGATTTAGAACTTGTGTCCAGCCACATGGAGCATACCTTATTCAGCTGTTAGACTACATTTGTTGATCTGGAAGCTACCCTTTGAGCCCCACAGAAACAATACTAAGTTTTACTGGATTTTCTCGTTTTTTCACATGGAACTCCATTACCCTTCTCAGAGCCCATCCCTATGCCTCCCTAACCCTTCCTTATTGTATTATATGACAGAGCAAAGCCCCTTCCTGCTTCTTCAGCTTCCATACAAATAGATATTTCTGTAGTAGTTGGGGAATTGTTTAGGGCACCCCAAAAGCCAACCCTGTCCCTCTCCCACTTGTCCACAGTCAGATATGTTCCTGAATATTAGAAAAAACATGTAGGTAGGTAGTGGTATAATTTACCCACTTTAAAAGTGATTCTGATCCCTTGTCCCCAGTCTTTTAGTCATTTTCTACCTCCTTCCACTCAAGGTGAGTTAGTTACATTGACTTTTGATGTTGGGTTCTACAAGTAATAGCCCTTTTATAGTACACTCCTGTGGGGAAGCCTGTCCTCTCCCTGTGAGTTCCCAGTTAATTTGCTCCAGGTTTCATTTACTGTCCTGGCTGCTGCCTTGACCTTGTGGCCTCCTTTAGGCAGTAATTGCTTATGCTGGGTTAGTTTTCCCTCTTCTTTCTGAGTTGATTAGTTTAGCTAAGTGAGGACTTTGTTTCTGACATAGTCTCCAAAGGGTTGTAGGAAGAGAGCAAAAGAAGGAAAGCTATATGGAATTTGGAGGACCTAGAGAGCAATCGTTATAATTCTACCTAGTCTCTGTGTGATAAGTAGTATCCCATTTTTATTCCTAACTGGGATGTAGTATGCTGTGAAGAAAACAGGAACATTTTCTATGGGCATATGTGAGGAGATTCTTAGGTTAGAGCATCATGATGGTTGTGGACAAACTGGGCCTGGTTGGGAAAAACAAAGCACAACAGCCTTTCCATGCCAATACCCTTCTTTCCATATCTCCAGTGGCCTATTTTGTATGAATTAGAGATTTTTCAGGCCTAGAGGCAAATTGAGTTAGAGACCAGTGATCTCTAACTTATACATACCTTTCAACTTTGTTCTTGATCCATAATGGAGCTGGCTCTGGGCCCTTCCTCATCTGTTGCACTTGGTGAGTAGGGATTATACAGTTGAGGACTGATGTCTACTTGGGATTGGACTTTAGAAGGAGATCTGGTGGAGTGCAGGTTCTTAGGAGCCCTGGTTACAGAGTCCCGCAACTAGCCAAAATGTAACTCTCCTGATCTTTATAACTAACTACTTACTGGGGATTGGTAGGTCAGAATGAAAAATTCATTGCAGTTGCTCCCTTTTCCAGGGTGCTTTATCTATACCTTTCAAAGCCACTGAATTAAAAGTTAGATTCTCTTAGTGGCTCTCATTCATATGGTCTCTAATCTCACCCAGGTCCTTTACCTTCTAAGATAATCTAAGAATGTATGACCTATGGTTTCTAGAATAGAATGGTGTTCAGTAGTCATGTTCATCACTAGAAACACCAAGGAGCTGGAAAAAAGAATGGGAGATCTGACCTGAGGTGGAGAGGTGATGTTTCTGCCGAGCCTGCTCTTTGCTATAAGATTATGCTTCTTTCTGCATTTGTAAAAATTAATCTTTTCTTGGTTCTTAGCCTCTTGGGCAACACAGTGTGCATCCTTCTTTCTGTCCTCTTCCAGCCCTACTTTTCTCTATCCCTCTGCCCCTCCAGCCTTCTTGTGGAACCTTCTCTTTATTCTTCTTTCTTGTTTTCCTTTATCCTTCCCTCTTTGTTTTGCTATTTAATTACCCACACATGCATATATGCACATATACTAGTTTTCTATCTCTCTTCCTCCCTCTAATGGCCGTAGCTGATTGTAAGATTAAAGAGCCTAGTTGACAGTTGTGCTTTAGAATTTATTTTCAATGTCTTGTTGTCTAAGCCAGGTATAGTTTACATCTTCAGACTGAGAAAATAGTGAATTAAAAAGGAGAGATTTAAGCTGACCCATTATTAAAATTTTCTCCTTAAACTCTGCTAAGGATATAACTGTTTCTCTTCCTTATCTGACTTCTTTCTACTCCTTGCTCTCCTTCCAAGACAGCATTTTATTTTCCAGGGTTATTCTAGGCTCTCACTGGCTGGAGAGGTACCTGATTGTTGCAGAGAAGCAGCCTGACCTATATAAATGGTCGCTCTTCTTGTTTCTTTGGGAGGTAAAGAGAGAGCCTCTTACCATCCCTTTCCCCTCACTTCCCCTTCACCCAAATCTCTGTCTCCCAAACTGCATGGTCAGATGTACCCAGTGAAATCTGTCCAAGATTAGATTTTTTTTCCCAATTTTTTGATGGCAACTATAAACTCTCCCGGTTTCTCTTCCTTGCTGGTGTGCAGTGAGCTTGCAGCACGAGGAGAACTTAACTAGATTAATTCTGCTCATCGATCTAGATCAGAGTTCCATTACAGGATGGAAGGAGGAGCAAGTCAATAGAAGAGAGAGAGGAGGAATATCAAAGGGTTCGAGAGAGAATATTTGCCCGAGAGGTAAGTGTAGCTTCTGAGAGTCGTCAGCCCATAGTTCTTAGTGCTTTATCTTTGATACTGTGAATGGAATGAATCTTCCATAAATAAATGTTTTTAAAAACCAACATCAGCTAACTCCAGATTTGGCCTCCAAAATTAAGTGTCTGTTGAAGGAGCTACAGATTTTTATCTGTGTTATTCTTGATGTGTATTTGTTGTGCAATAGAAAAGGAGAGCTAAAATTTGGAGCTGGCTGAGTTCGGTAGACCTGATAGATTGAAAATAGAATTGGTTTGAGCAGGGCATCTGGGAGGGCCCTAAACTTTTGCCCATCCCACCCTTCCCACCACCCCTCCAACTTCTACTACCCAGTTTTAGGCGTCATTGCCCCTAAGGGGCAGATTTACAATCTACGTGGCTAATACATCCATCTTGTTTAGTCACCCTAGTTTTAAGGATGTTGGTGATTTCAGAAACACAGGACTGGTGTCTGTTCTCTCTGAGCTCCTTATTTCCAAAAGCATAGAGAATACCACTGTTAGCCACTCAATGTCCCACACTGCCCTTTGAAACAAGGAGCCTCTTTCCACCTATGTTTCTTACCTTATACTTTTTGAAACACAGTTGGCTCCATGGGCCTTTTGCATTTAGAGTCATGTGGGCAGCATCATTCTCTAAGGCAGTTGGGCCATGTCCGTTGTTCTTGGTCCCAGCGTTCTGTCGGTCTGCCTCTGCATACTGCAAGAAAAGGAGGGGCAGTAAGAATGCAGGAGTTTTTAGTCAAGAAAGGATAGCATCAACAACTACCCGTCACACTCAGGATGAAGATCCAACATTCCTTTCTGGTCAAGAGAATGGTCACTTAAGACACGCTTAGTTCTGATCCCACTCTCCATTCAAATCCTCACTTCCTGACTCCTTTCCCTTCTCCTCCTAATTACCCTTCTCCCCACCCTCAAAATGCTGCTTCTTACTGTCACCCAGCTCAAACAAATGAAGTGGGGTAGAGAGGACATTTCAATAAAAGTGAGCTTTCTCCATTGCCTCAGAAGACCCCAGTCCTGCCACAGGACTTAATTTGGAACACTTGTGCAGTAAGTTTCCTTTCCCAAAGCCCGAGGAGGAATAATCTTCCGACCTTATTGCCTGTATGGGCTTTCACCTCCTGAATTAGGGTGATCTTTCAGAAGTTCATTGAATGTTCTGACTAGAGCTTGCCATCCCAACCAGTGACTGGATGGAATTTAAGGAGAGCTGTCATTTGCACATGGCTGGGGTCAGTAATGTTCCTTAGCATCATATGGACAAAGTAATTCAGTAAAAAGCACAAACGCTGACATAGGCAGCCTGATTGGATGCTATTCCTCACCAAATTCCAGTCCTTGTTGGCTTCATTAGCAACACAAATAAGACACGCACCCACCATGTTAGCCTTTAACAAATCAACAAATTTTATGAAAAAATAATCAGTTTTTCTTAATTAAATAGTGATGTGGGTCTGGTTGTCAGAAATACTTAGAAAATAGCAATACAATAGAAACTAAGGAAAATAGTTTAGAAACCTTCTGTCCCTTTTTTCCAAAACCCCTTGTCTTTTCATGCCTCTACTGAGGCCTAGATTCTTTGTCAAATCTCTGTGGATTTCTGAGTTTCATGTTGGATCCTCCTACTTCTTGCTGTGATGGAGGAGTTAGGAAGCTTTGAACCTCCAGACTGAGAAAGCTGAACACAGCCCAAAAACCCCAGGAAAGAAGTTGCTTGATTCCCAGTTGCAAGGGACCCCTCACCAGCCAGGGGGAGTTGATTAAGTTGGCATTGTGGATTCTGGTAAGAGGGAGCCTAAAAATAAGAAAAGTAAGGTGGCAAGAAGGCTGTTTGGATGGAAACGCTGCTGCTGCTGCTGCTGCCGCCTTCAACAGAGCTTCCGTGCTCTAGAAAGGGCATGCTGTCCTGCTTGGGTTTCTCTCCAGTGCCTACCCAGCTCAGTGGCTAGACATTGTTAGTACCGCTCTGTACCACTGTCTATCACATGTCCAGAGGAGTCCACCTTGATGCTATTTATTTGACTTAGGATTGCCTCTAGATGCTAGAAAGTAGCTTCTCCTCCTTCCCCTTGCTCCACCAAGCCTCTCTGGGTGTCATCAGGGCCACTCTCCTTTTGGTCAGTATAGTAGATGGAGATGGAGTGACTGTCGAGGGTGCTTCCAAATCACTCGAGTCTTCCTCTATTCCTCCATAACTCATATAAGAAGCCAAATCCATAGTTTAATAAGCCCTGCCTAACCCCTGGGAGATCAAGGACAAAACAAGCTAGTTAGATATACCTTCCTCTTCTCCCTTTTCCCATTCCTGTTCCTTACCAACCTCTGTCGTGAGACAGAAGCTTAGGGAAGCATTCCAGATCTTAGAACTCCTTCCCATTAGAAATCCAAGTCAGAGTGGGTGTGTGGGTAAGGGTTCCCGTCTAGGACCACACTGGTGGGGGTGAGCTCCTTTGGTTTGAGAACCGTGGGGATTCAGAGTGGCTTGGACGCCCTTTTTCAGATGTGCCATGCTGTTTTCTTATAAGTTATTTTCCGTTTTCTCCTCCCCCACCTAGACTGGCCAGAACGGATATCTAAATGACATCAGGTTAGTACCACTTAGCATGTTCCCTGCTTCACACTGAGCTTTGTCAGCAAGGATAATGTAATCCTGTAATGATGCTTTTCTTTGATGTTAACCAACAGACTCTCCAAAGAAGCCTTTTCTTCTAGCTCTCACAAAAGAAGGCAGAGTTTTAGGTACCTCTGTGTGTTCCTTTCCCCCCGTGTCCCCCCCCTTTTTTTTTTTTTTGCCATAATCTGTTCAGCAGAGTGAGTTTGCACCATGCATGGCTGCTTGTGGAATTGTTCAACCTGTGGTATTTGCAGTATTGGATTTCTTCCTCTTCCTTTCTCCTCCCCCTCTCAAAAAAAAACAACAACAAACCACACTGACACAATTCCTGCTAAATTATATTATTTCTGATCAAATTTTAGGCCCTGGATAGGTAGGTGAAAGGAGCCAGAAGAGTCTCATACTTCTTTTCTGTCCCTAGAAAAGTCAAAGGAATTGAGTGAAGTGGATGCAATTAACACATTTATTTCTTTGAGGAAGGATAAAATATGTCTTCTACAGATACCAATATTGAATTTGTGGAAGGATTTGGGGAGCGTATCCTTGGTTCGGCATAAGAGCAGGTTGTCTAGTCTTTAAGAAGAAGTGACTCCCAGACCCCTACCTTCTAATTAGTCTGTTAGGGATTATTTGTGAATAGTTCTACCTGGAGGCAAGGGAAGACAAAATAGCCTCTGGAAGGGCCTACCTGCCCCAGGGTGAGCTGAGAGCATGTTCTTTATGTGGTTCTCTTTCTCCTAAGCTTCAGTCGCATTTAGTGCTGGTGAATGATGCCGGATTGGCAGCCCCAGAGCCTGGTGCCTTCCCTTTATCCACAGAGCAGGTACAGCATGAGTTTCTCCCCTTCACTGTGGTATCTAAGTCCCACCCCAGCACGGACCATTTATGGGAGGGTTAATGGGAGAGACCTTTGCTCTAAGGTCATGTCCCTGTGTCAGTGTTTCTAGCTCATTTCACATAAAGGACTGGCTGCTGGATTCAGCCACTTGTTTTAGATCACCTTTTTCATGGTATGCTCTCCCCATTTTATAAATGAGAATATTTCAATATAGAGTAAAGTTCAGGTCTCTTCATATAAAAGACTATACAGTTAGACTTTGGGCCCAGGCAGTTTCCAAATGATGGGCAGCTAGATTGTATAATGGTTAGAGGGCCAGGCCTGGAGTCAGAAAGACTCGATCTTCCTGAGTTGAAATCCAACCTCCGACACTTGCCAGTCGTGTGACCCTGGGCAAGTCACTTACTCCTGTTTGCCTCAGTTTCCTCATCTGTAAAATGAGCTGGAAAAAAGAAATGGCAAACCACTTCAGTATCTTTGCTAAGAAAACTCAAAGAAGAGTCAGACAGCTAAAAAATGGCTGAACAACAGTTTCCAAATAGTACCTAGAGCTGCATTCCCCCCTATGTGATTTCTACCCGGGATTGTCACTCAGATTAAGGCCAAGCTGCATAACCAGATGAACCAAAGCAAATGGAATTCATGTGCTTGAAGTTGGGTAGGAAAGGATGTGGAGCTTTTCTGGATGATCTTGGACTTCCTGTGCGTGGGGTCCACCCCAAAGCCTCCGTATGTAGGGAGCTTTTGAGTAATGTGGGGGATTAGGAATGAGATTCCCTTATCTAGCTCCTGGTCCATTCCTCAGCTCAGGTTCATTAGGTCCTGCATAAACTAGTTTCCTACTCAAGATTATCTTTAACAGAAAGTAAGTGTGAGAGCCTCTAACAAAGATGCCTCAAGATGGTTCCGGACTCTGGGAGCCCAGAGCTAGTGTTCTCAGAAAGCTCTGCAAATTCTTTCAACAAAGAGTGGTTTAATAACATTATCTTACATTTGTAAGATAATAGCATAGTAACATAATTTTCAAAATACATTAATATTTGATTGTACCCGTGTTATGAATTAGGCAGGGCAGACATTATATGTATTTTACATGTGAGGAAACATAGACTCATCGAGGTTAAGTGACTTGCCTAAATTTATAGAGCTACTAAGTGGCAGCGCTGTGATCCTAACACGAGTCTTCTGACTAGAAGAGAGTGCTTTTCACCCTACGGTTTTGCCCCTCTCCAGGCCCTCAGGTCTCCTCTTAAGAGTGTTCTCTTCTGATACCTAATTAAGCTTGATTGATTAAAACTCTGCCATACTATGTGGCATTGCACTGTATGGAGAATAACTTAGATGAACCTGTGAGCAGGCATAGCTCTTGACTTTCTACCAAACCTTCTCTAGTTACAAATTTTTATCAGGAAATTTGAATAAAGATTTACATCCCTGGTCATGCAGTTTTATAGGTTCTGAGAAGGTGACTTCTTTATCATTCTAGAGTATCAATAATCATGTTCAGATCTCCAGTGCTCAAAAGCTTTGATCTGACTCTTTAGTCTCCCTGCTCCTTATTCTTCATCACCTGCCTCCTCTCCCCACACTCCAGTAAAACGTTTGGGAAATAAGTGCAGAGATTGAAATCTTGGATCCAGATTAGCAGTAACTGGGGCAACTCCCCCAACTCCTGGCTAACTTCTCATCCTGACTCTGGATAGATAGACCACCAAGAGTCCCATCACCTCAATTAGCACTAGGGGGTAATTGCTTTTTATTCTAAATGCTTTCTGCACCCCCCCCACCCTGCTATCCTGCCTGTTTTTAATTTAACATTAAAGCCACAGAAACTAAAATCAGCATCTGATTTATCTAGTCTAAAAGAAGTGTGATTCCTAGTCCGATGCTCAGAGACAATAGCACCGTAACCTAATTGTAGCTGTCAGCTTTATTCTCCCCCCACTTTTTTGGTGATGCACTGAAGTAACCAGGCTCTGCCTCTGGGCCCAGCAGGAGCGAAGTCGCAGTTGTGGCAAGAGAACAGGCCAGATCTTGTCCTGGCCAAGATTCATTCCAGCTTCTTTGACCTTCATTGGGGTTTGGTTTGTAACTAAGGTTATTTGGCACTTATGGTATGGGGCTGCTGCTAAAAGATTATAATGATGCTTCTGAGCTTGATTCTAAACTCCCCCAACACCAGCATCATTTCAGAACTCTCAGATATTTCCCTCTGGTTCTGGGTTTGATATTCTGCGAACAGCTACACTAAATCACCGGCTTCATGCAGAGCAGGTAGGTGGATGGCAGAGATTTTACAGGAGATGGCAGTTTGACTGGTTTAGGCGGAAGTGGTCATGAGGGTTGGTTGCTTTCTAAAGAACTTTGCCTCTGTTTCTCAAATTCAGATTAGACATTCTCACACGCATGTTCTCTCTCTTTCTGTACCTCACCATATCTTTCTTCCTTTTCTTCTCCTTTTCTCCTGTTCTCCCTCTCTTACTTTATCCCTTCCCCTTCTTCCTCTCTTCCTTTCTGTTTGCCTCTGTCCCTTTCCCTTTCCTTCTCCGTCTTTCCCTTTTTCAGTCTCTCCTGTTCTTTTTCTCTTTCCCTCTCCTTTTTCCTGTCCCTTTTCTCTCTTCCTTTATCCCTTTCTCTTTTCCTTCCTCCCTTTCCTTTCCATTTCTCCCTTCTCTTCTCCCACTTTGTTTTTTCCTTTTCTTTTCCTCCCCCTCTTCTTCCTTCTTTCTCACACTGTTACCTTCTTGGTCTTTCTCTTGCTGTGAGCCCTTTTCTTAGACTTGGCACTGGTCTCGTCCTTATTATATCACTCCACACTGATGATACTTCTCTCTTGTTTCCCTTTTTCCTAACTCTCCCTGGCATACATGGAAATCCTCAGAAAGCAGAGGTGCTGCTATAGTCCTTGAAAGACTCTGTTCACAGGCCTGTCTTTCTGATCAGATATTTAAGGGATATGAGGTTCTTTTTTTAAAAAAAAAAAAAAACATGAAAGTCTCTGAGAGAGAAAATTATACCAGGGGCCTATCAGTCTTTGGTGTCTGGCAAGGGATTGGACCCAGTTCTGGCATACCTACTTCAAGAAAGTAAGTTAGTTATGGTCTAGCTAAGGATGGGATGGCCAAACTAAGAATAGGACTTTTGACCCCACTGAACATCTGGGCAGGGGTAAGGGGAGTTGGAGTCATTTGTATAATGCGTTATAGTTGAGGTTCAAGGTTTTGTTCCCTAAAGTGAGACAGTTTCTTGGGTACCAGCAGATTGGGACTATATATTTTGATTGAAAACAAAAACCCTCCCATTTACTCTTATTATCTGTTATCTCCAATTCAGATATGCTATTGGGTATGAGAAGAAAATCCCTGGCACTTGATAGCCTAATAATAGGGGACTCTCAGTGTTTGGGGGGTCAGTAGGAATTAGGCTTTTCATTCTAAAATTAACAGTTTAGACTGGTAAGAAAGTCCGGCTCTTTCCATCACTTAAAATAGAACAACAAAGAAAATTCCTTTCCCCCATAACTTTCCTTGTTATTTTGCCTGGGGATACAATGATGTGCCTGAACATGGGTGTGCAGGCATAATTTGTTCTCCTTGTTCTGATTCCCAGAGAGAAGTTTGTTTGATTCTGTTTGGCTGGAAGTCTTTAGAACCAGTTGTGTCCAAATCTTCATGTGTAGCCAGTGCCATTAAGCAGACTGGGCCAGGTCTCCTGGTGCCAGAGCAATAGGGACCTCCCCACTGGCTCAGAAATGGCCATGATCTGGACCTTTGCTGGGTTTGGATCTGGGAGTTACACAGGGAACCTGCTAGAATGTTGCCCTGTTGAATCATTGTGACTGGTCCAGATCCAGATAGGTCTCCTAGCTTCCATACGTGGGTTTCCAGGAGGGCACAAGAGGTGGAAGCCAGGCTCCGGATTTTGTGTCATATCCCAACCACTTCTAGGTCAGTCACCAGTTCTCTCTCTCTCTCCCAGATTTACCCTTCTGCTCTTTGTTGCCACTCTTGGTCTTGTTCTGTCTGCTCCCATCAAGCCTCAATCAGCTGGCCAGCTAACAAGAAATCAATGTACCCTGTCTTCAGTGTTCTCCAAAGAACTGAAATAAGCTCTCCCCTAGCTCTTCTGCCAAGGTGGTGGGGTGGGGGGCGTTCTGACCACTGTGGTCTCTGCAGGGGGAACCGTGAGGGACTGAGCCGTACCTCGAGCAGCCGCCAGAGCAGCACAGACAGCGAGATCAAATCCCTGGAGCCCCGGCCTTGGAGCAGCACAGATTCAGACGGCTCTGTCCGTAGTATGCGGCCACCTGTTACCAAAGCCAGCAGCTTCAGTGGCATCTCCATTCTCACCCGGGGTGACAGCATTGGGAGCAGTAAAGGAGGCAGTGCTGGAAGAATCTCCAGGCCAGGTACTACAGCCACCCTTCCCACCCCAAGCGTGCCTCTGCCTCAGAGCCAGCCCTTCTCAGAACTGCCCAGCAGCAGGGACAGAAGAGGCCATGCTGCCAGATGGCCTCCGACCCCACTCGTGCGATGAGTCTCAGCTGCCCTATTAGGCCGTGTCACATTGCCAACGGTGTGCGGCTGAGGAGAAGCGCCTCTGCTAGGCCAGGGTCCTACGTAGGAGAGATGCTTCTGGTTGTCTTCTCACTCACTTGACATGTGCTTCTCTTGTGAGCTCTAAGATTATAGTGGCTACTTAGAAGAGGGATGGCAACAAGCTTAGCAGTGTACTTTGTGACTGACTGGAAGAAATAAAGCTGTTCTAGCACTACAGGGAGCCCGAGCATCCGTGTTCCCTTGGAGTCCTGAAACTTAGGAAGAAGGACATTTCTCTTGTGCAGGCCATGGTCATAAATGGTTCCATGACTTCTCCTGCCTTCTCTTCTCCCTATGTCTGTTGAGCATATAGTCTAGGAGATTTAACCTTTTACTACCCACTCTTTCCCCTGATCCCTCTCTGTCTCCAGAATATTAATCAGCTATGGCCTGAGGTCTTGTTTCTAGCTTAGATTCACAGTATTAAAAAGTCTACCTTTGAGATCTGCTGCTTGGAGAGCTTCTGCCCAGGCCCCTTTCTTGCCACTGTGAGCTAGTCTGAAGTGGGGAAGGAGAATTGGGAGGAGGAGTTGTACACATACCGTGTTTCCCCGATAATAAGACACTGTCTTATTAATTTTTTGGACAGAAAAACACCAGAGGGCTTATTTTCAGGGGAGGGCTTATTTTAATGAACATTGACAGCAATTTTAATAAACAGGTAAATGTGAACAAAAAAAATGTACCTTTATTCAATAAACAAATCACTGGGGAAGAACAGGATGACGCGCTCACTGCTGCAGCTCTGATTGGATGCAGCTTGGAGCGTGGCGTGTGTTTCACGGGGGGGGGGGGGGGGAACGGTGCATACAGGGGGTACCGTAATGTAGCGTGTAGTACAGGGGATCACATTCACTACAGTAGCAATCTCAATAGGGCTTATTTTCGGGATAGGTCTTATTATCGGGGAAACACGGTAGATGTCCCAAGAGAAGCAGACTTGCCTGCTCAGCACTCCTTTAAACTAACATGGTGGTAGAAAGGAAGTCCCTGAGAGCCTGGGGCTCTCATGGGACCAGAAGCCTGGGTAATGTCGTTGCAGTCCTTCCCTGGCCATGGCAGGGTGCGGGCTTCTGTTCTGAGGCTGCCTGAATGCCCCTGACATCTGGCTCAGTCTCAGAACCACACGGTGATCACAGCAGCTCCCCTCCTCTGGGAGGGGAGCGATCACTCTCTTCAGTGAGTGAGCTGAAATGATCTGTGCCATTGCAGAGAGACTGGAGGGTGGGATGGGGAGACAGTGGGGCTGCTGGGCGAGGAGGACAGAGCCATGGCAGGACTGCTTGTGTTCATTGCTTTGTGTCTCATCTGCACTTTAGGCTTAGCACTAGGTGCCCCAGAAGTGTGCAACCAGGTCACCTCATCCCAGCCTGGCCGGGGCCTCCTGCCTTGCACTACCCAACAGCAGCAACAGCAGCATCCAGCTCTCCCACCCACAGCCCAGCAACAGCCACCCTTGAGTAATCACATGATCTCACAGGTGAGTCACCGCTCAGTGTCAGAGGCTCTGATTGAGGCAGACTGTGAAGGTACAGTTGGTACTGTGGGCGGCAGGAAGGATCATTATTTGAGAAAAATGCTATTCCTCTTCCTTTTTGTGTAGGGGGAGTGGGGAGGGTTGTACAGAGAGCCCTGAGCCTGTTTTTTTCTGCTGCCTTATTTCTCCCTTTAGGCTTAAGGATGAGGTTCCTCTTTTCCATCCATTTTCTTTGTCCCCCTTTCCTTTTGCATCAGGTTGGCAATTTGCTCATTGTATCCAAATTTGGTGCTTGAAAGGAACACTGCTCCCACCTTGGCCTGGCTGAGCCTCAGACGGTGTGTCTTTGTCAGGGAGACAAGGAGACAGCACCTCAGGTCTTCCAGAACAGCTCTGATAGAGGGCACTGTGGCCCCAGTGTTTTCTCAGGGCCTCCCTCCTTTGGTTGGGCTGTGGGATCTTGGTAGCTCCTGGCAAGTGAATGAGGCCAGCTCTAACTGGAGAGCCCAGACAGAAGAGCCCAAGAACAGCTCAGTCGTGCCCTGTCTGGTGTCCCCCAGATCAGATGTTCCATTGCATATCTATTGATATGTTTGTTTGTTTATTCTCTCATTTATTTCTTTGTTTTTGTGCTGCATTTACTTACCTATGTCCCCTTCATCCCCAGTAGAATGGGGCATGGCCCTTTGTGGCATGGCCAGTTTGTATTTATTTTAGTATGACAGGAAAGCAGCATAGCTTAAGGATAGAGCCCTGGACTTAGGATCAGGAAGATCTTCATTCAGATCCCCCCACAAACACCACCTGTGGAATCCCTTCAGCTCTCTGTGGCTTCTCTGTCAAATGAGGAGGGTTGAACTCTGTGCCCTTTTAGAATAATCCAGAATTTTGTTAGGATGTAATTAGGATCATTTAGAGCCTTTCCAGCTCTGAATCTCCGACTCATTAATCCTGTGCTCACAGGGGCCCTGGGAGCTCTTCAACTCACAGCAGCTCACAGATCCACTATGTGTCAGAGATGCCTGACATTCAAACTGAATCTTAAAACTAAGACAGATCATGGCTTTGGGTCAAGATCCTGCAGTATTCTGCTGGAGTTTTCTCTCTGTGTTGGGGTGTCCTTGTATCTGCTAACATTGATACAGGGCTTTATCTGTGTTATCTCATTTGTTCCTCAGAAAAATATTGGGAGGTGCCGTATTTACTCTCATTTTTCAGATAAAGAAACTCAGGCTGAGAGGGTTTAAGTGACTTGCCCAGGGTCACACAGCTAGGGTGTGTCTGAGGCAAGATTCACACTCAGGTTTTCCTGACTTCAGATGCGTCACCCTGCCCGCTGGGCCACCTAGGTCGCTGCCTTCATCTCCTTAGCTTTACTCTTTGTCTGCCAGGCTTTCTACTCCTCTCATCTTCTCATTACCAGGAACCTATTTTCTTCAAAGTGACGCTTGGTCTAGAGGGACAAAGAGGTCATATATATCTTCTCCAGGTGCTCCCCCCTTTGCAGGCCTCGGGTAGCACAGAGTTGGAATACCTGAATTCCTGTAGACTTGTTTTTCTCAGTGCTAGCACAGTTTGCACCCAATATAAGGAAAGGCTAACAATTACAACTAACTAAAAGTAGATTTGGCTGCCTTGGGAGGTAGTGAGTTCCTTGGGGAAGGTCTTCAAGTGGAGACTTGGCTGACTATTGAGGGATGTTGTAGAGAAGATCACTGTTAGGTATTGTACCAGATCTAGAAAAACCTCCCTTCCTTCTTCCTGCATGTCTATCAGTCAGTAGTTTCAGTCTGTTAGTTTTTCTCTGCTGTTTCTTTCTAGCATTGTCACTGCCTTGTTCACTTGGGCTTGCCTCATCTCACTCACTCGGTATGTATGTTTTTCTGTGTGCATTCATTCATATGTGTTTTTCATTTCATCTGGGTGTGTTCAGGCATCTTTCTATGTGTGTCTGTCACTTTCTATCTTTTCTCTTTTGATGTCTTCTGTTATTACTGATCTTTAGACAGGATTTCCAGGCCCCCAGACCTCTAGTGTTTGTGTAATTTCATCTGAAATGCGTATTTTTTAATTAAATTTCATCCTCATTGTTGCCTCTACCCATCCCCCAAAATAGAAAAAAGTGGGGAGGGATAAAAAGAGAGACTAGCAGGAATGGGTCTGAGAAAGTATTACAATGCCCATGGGACTGACCCTGAATGCCACACCTCTCTTTTCAGAGCCATAATTGATTTACTGATTCTTCATTCTGCTTCCATGTCTCTGATGTCTGTCCCTTTTCTACTACCCATCTATGACCCTAGTGGAGTCTCATCAAGACTATTGCAGCAGCGGCGGCTAGGTGGCACAGTGAATAGAGCACCAGCCCTGGAGTCAGGACAATCTGAGTTCAAAGATGGCCTCAGACGCTTGACACTTAACTAGCCGTGTGACCTTGGGCAAAGCACTTAACCCCAATTGCCTTGCTCCCCCCCATCCCCCCCCCAAATAGACTTTTGCAATAATAGCTTCCTCATTAGATTTTTGGCATTTAATCTCTCCTCTCCAGTCAATACACCTTCTACACAACTGCCAAAATAATCTGGGGGCAGCTAGATGGCAGTGGATAGAGCACTAGCCCTGGAGTCAGGAGGACCTGAATTCAAGTGTGGCCTCAGATGCTTACTAGCTGTGTGACCCTGGGCAAGTCACTTAACCCCGACTGCCTAAAAAAAAAATCTAAAATAATCTTCTGAAAGCACAAGTCCTTGTCATTCCTTTGCTCAATCAAGAAACTTCAGTAACTCCCTATATCACTTCCACCTCTTACTCAGGACACAATCATCAAATCAACATCGCTGTTGTTTTTGGGAAGATCATAACAGTCTTAATTGCTGTGACTCAAGAATTCCTGTGATTCTGACTCATAGACAACTTAGACCAGAGCTCTCTTTGCTGGCCACCAGGCCCTGGATGGATGGATGCATGGACGGTTGAATGGACACTCTTCATACCTGCCCATGTTAACCCTCTTCCTCCCAGGTCTCTATCCAGCAATACCCTCCGCTTCCACTTTGCCCTGTAGGAAAATTCTTCTATTTTTAACCAGCTGCCCTTCATGTTGGACATCTTCCTTTCATGAGCTTTCCGTCTCTTTGCAGTCACAGAAACCTGACTCTCCTCTGATGACTCTACATCTCTAGCAATTCTCTCCAGTACTTGGTGCACCTTTTCTCATGCCCTGATGCATATGGCCAGGAAGAAAATAGACATGCCTCTTACTCCTCACTGCCACCCAGGGCCTCCCCCCAACCACTTTGACTCAGCAACCTGTCCTTCTTTAGGGTTCACTCTTTTCAGATATTTCATCCTTGTCAGAGCCTGATGGCCCCAAGATCGTTCTCTTTTCTCTAGCAGTGCTGTATGTGGCTCACGGTCTTTCCACATGAAACACTGCCCTTATACGTGAGGACTTGTTAAGTTGATTTCCCCTCAGATTTCCTTACTTTCCAGTTTATCATCATCCTCAACTACTGTTTTCTATTCTTTTACTCCACCTCAGCTATATGAAGGGATGATCTTCCCCTTAATCCATCATCTTCACAGTCCATAATTCTGAAATTCCTGTGGCTGGTCAGACCTAACCCTTCTGTGTCCTCACTTCAGTCTCCAGGCCCTCTACCCCTCCCACTTTACCCTGCTCTGGCCTTACTCTCCTGCCTCAGAAATGTCCACTTTCATCATCTGGTTCAGACTTAGGTTGTCCTTGACCCTTTGGCCCTGTTGTTCTGCTGTATGACCCTGAGCAAGTCGTCCAACTCTCCCTCTATTTTGTCATCTGTCAGATGAGAATAACAGCAGCCCTGGCTTATTACTAGGGTTGTTGTGAGGCTCACTGAGAAAATATTTATAAAGTGCTTTGCAGACCTTGAAATGTCATATATGACATTATTATTATTAGCATTGTCAATACCCCAACACTCATTCCTTTTCATGCTGTAGTTCTAGATTCCTCACACACCTACCTTTTCCAGTCATGTTGAACACCTAGAGGAAGTCATGCAGCCATGCTGATTTTGTCCACTACAACAAGCTTTTGCTTCAGTGCATGATGAAGAGGTCTCCTTGCCTTGTCAGTGCCAACTCCATTATGCCCTTGATCCCATCCCTTCCTGGAGTTTGATCCTTCAGTTATCTCCACTTTATCCCTGATTTTAAATCTCTCCTTATCCACTGGCTCCTTCTCTGCTGCCTACAAACATGACAAGATTCCCTACTAGTCTTAAAACAAAAAAAAATTTCACTTGAATCTCTTAAGCTGTCTTCCTGTGTTTCTTCTACCTTTCACATTCACTCTCTTAGGAAAAAACTCTAGACTCAGTTGCCTTCCCTTTCGCCCCTTTCATTCACTTCTCAGTTCCTTGCAATATAGCTTCGTGTTCCCTCCATTCTCCTGAAGCTGTGCTCAGTTTTCCTTCTATCCTCCTGGATCTTCTGCCTTCCCTGGATTTTTGTAATACTTCTGTTGTGGTTCTCTTCCTGCCTGTTGGACAGATCTCTCTCAGTTTCATTGGCACAGGATCCTTCCTCATGGTTATCTCAGAAACTCCCATGTCGATGCAAGCAACTCTCAGATTGACATATTGAGTTGTCCAAAACTTGCCATACTTATTTCCAATATTTGTACCTTTGCACATGCTGTCCTCCTTGCCTAGATTGCTCATCTTTTTTTTTATCCTTTGCATCTGATGCATAGTAGGCATTTGATAAATGCTTGTTGGGTTAGATTAGCTCTTCAGTGTGTGCTATAAATCAGGCCTGTGGAATTCGGTTCCTGAATGACATCTGGGACATATGTGGTATTAGTACTTTTCTTTATGTGTCCTTCTTTCTTTTACCTCTGCATTTCATTTCTCCTGTCTTTTCCCACCCTGACCACTCCCTTTTTTGCCCACTCTCTCCTTACTGGTACCCCAAGTCATTACAGAACATTTGAGGGTCACACTCAGAACTAGAATGGTTGCTGACCCTGGGGTGAGTCACTGTTCATTGTCTACCAAATGCACAATATTGTAGATATTTGATGGAAAGTACATAATTCCTCGGGCTTAATGTGAGAGGACTTTTATTTAAGATTAATTAAGTTTCATTTTCACTCCCATTGACAAGTATAAATTTTAAAATATATAAAGAAGAACCTATTGCTTCAGTGAATTTGTGATATTATCATTAATATTGGTATTCCTCCCAATCCATCTGTGTTCTCATACTGCTTTTGTCTGTATCCTTTAAGTCCTTCACAGGAGCCCTTTGTCTATATCTCTTGACATTATTTGAGTGGAATATTTGGGTTTTCCAAGAGTTATCCCTTGCTCTCAATATATGACTGGCCTTTTCCTCCTTTTTTCATATTATAACTCTCTGATAATATTTTTTATACCTCTTACGCTGACAGTTTCATAATAGGTTTTCTTCTGCAGCTGAATCACACCTCTCCATTGTCCTTTGGGTAACTTCTAGCTTTTATTCTATGTAGATTGTTGTTTTCCATGATTCATTCCCATACTGCATCTACCAGAAGATCTTGATATTAAAATTAAGATTGACCTTTGTTTCAGGGAACTTAGTGGTCATTAAAAGAACTGTGCGATTTCTTAAATTCAGCCCAACATTCCTCTCTCTAGTTCTGGACCCAGTTTATTGTCCATCTGTCCAAGAAATCTTTACCAGCAGACCAGCTCAGTGAGTTCTCCATCTGACTTAGTAGCATAGCCTTGGTAAAAGCATTTTTTTTTGCTTGTGGATGGATAAAGAGAACATTTATTAAGTACAAGCCAAAGTGCTAAGTTCTCGTAATACAAATATAAGCAGGCCTATCTGTAAGTCTCATAAGTAATATATTCCATGTTCTTTTAATTTTTTTTATAATATATATATCTGTCATGTATCCATTTTGACCATATCTTGGTAAATGGCATAAGATATTGATCTTACTGCTTTCTAATTTCTGCCATACTGCTTTCCAGTTTTTCCCATTAGTTTTTACCAAACAATGAATTCTTATCCCAAAATATTAATATTATACTTGTCAAATACAGGTTACTATTTTTATTTGCTGCTGTAAATTATATGTCTACTCTGTTCCCATACTAGATAGTTTTGATAATTATGGCCTCATAATATAGTTTAAGAGCTGATACTGCTAAACTTGCTTTGTTAGTTCCTTTTGTATTCTTGATATTTTATTCTAGGGCAGAGTAAGGTGTTAAATGGATAATTTAATAATTTAATTAAATGATAATTAATAATTAAATTTAAAAGTTTTTGTACAAATAAAACAAATGTATCCAAGATAAAAAGTAAAGCAGAAAATTGGGGGAAATTTTTTATAGACATTTTCTCAGATACAGGTCCCATATTTCAAATATATAAAGAACTTTGTCAAATCTCTAAGAACACTAGTCATTCCCCAATTGATAAATGGTCAAAGGATATGAACAGGCAGTTTTCTGATGAAGAAATCCAAATAATTTGTAGTCATATGAAAAAATGCTCTAAATTATTGATTAGAAAAATGCAAATTAAAATCAACCTTGAGGTATAATTTTACACCTACCAGATTGGCTAAAATAATCGAAGGGGGAAGCAACAAATGTTGGAGGGGATGTGGAAAAATTGGGACACTAATTCAGTGTTGGTGGAATTGTGAAATAATCCAATCATTTTGGAAAGCAATCTATAATTTTTTTCCCAGAAGAATTATTAAGATAAGAATTATTAAACTGCTGATACCCTTTGACCCAACAATAGCACTGTTAGGTCTATTTCCAGAGATAACTTAGGGGAAACGGGAAAGAACCTATATATTTTAAAATATTTATAGCTGCTCTCTTTGTGATAGCAAAGGAACTGGAAATCTTGGGGATGTTCATCAATTGGGAAATGACTGAATAAGTTGTAGTTGGAACGTTAATGTACTATAAGAAGTGATGAGCTCAGTGATCTTAGAAAAACATGGATAGACTTTCACAAAATATTGAAATGCAAAATGAGCAGAACCAAGAGAATGTTGTATACAGTAACAGCAGTATTAAGAACAACTCTGGGTGGAAAAGTCATTTTGACTAATATAAATACCCAAATTAACTACAAAGGACATATAAAGGAAGATGCTGTCTGCATCTAGAGAAAGAACTGATTAATAGAAGTATGCATAGAAGGATTTTACGCACACCCCCACACACACACACACACACATGACACACACATGTACATCTGATGGTAGCCATTCTTGGGCGGGGCTGGAGATTTACATGATAACTTTATTATATATTAAAAGGAATAGCAAGTTGTACATAATAAATTGCAGTTTCATGTGCAATCATCTTTTTTATTATACTGTGTTACAGAAATGCTTGTTTTATTCCGTAAATTAAAAATAAATAAAAAATTTAAAAATATAAGCAAACAGAATTGTCCATGCCCTCCCAGAGTGTACATCTAATAGGACAAGCCAACACATAAAGGGGAGCTGGAAGAAATGGGGAGAAACTTCAGGGAGATCATGGTGTGTAGATAGTCAGGAAGTGGTCTGGGTCTGGGTGGGACAAGACGAAAGTATAGCTTCTCCAGGACAGCAGGTGGGAGACGAGATGAGGGCGATGGTCAGAATGCAGGTGACATTCTTCCCGTGTTCTTCCCCTTTAAGGTACTACCTGCCAGTGGAGTAAAGTCAACCAGGACTTATTGAGTGCTGGAGGTAGAAAAAGACAAAATGGTTCTTGCTCTTGAGCTCATAGGCTAATAGATGATACAGTTATGTACATAGAAAATATAGACCAGGTAAACTGGGAGATGTATTCAGAGGGAAGGCATTAGTATTAAGAAGGATCAGGGCGGGGGGAGGGGAGGGAAGGGGAGAAAAATTGAAACTCAAGGAATTGTGGAACTGAATCTTGTAAACTAAAAGTAAACAAATTAATAAAGACAAAAAAAATTAAACATTTAAGAAAAAAGAAGGATCAGAAAAGGCTTCTTGCAGAAGGTGTTATTTCAACTAAGGCTTGAAGGAATTCAGGAACCATAGACTAGAAAGGAAATCCTTCTAAGCATGTAAGCTAGCCAGTGAACATGCAGGGCAGGAGGCAGGAGAGGGAATGACTTGTTCGTGGAGTCGTAGAGTAGGTGGAGTGGAGTAAAGTAGAAGGAGATAGTGAGAACGTGTGGCTCGCTCAGAGCTGTACTTTAAGAAGGTCACTTCCTAAGTGTTGGCTGAATGCGGATGGACTGAAGTGGGGACAGGCTTGAGTCAGGTATGAGGGGATGAAGGTCGAGCTCTGCAGTAGTGGTAGGGTCAGAGGAGAAAAGGGGGAATATTTGGGAAATGGCACAAAGGTAAAATTGGCAGGCCTTGGCAAGAGCTTGGATATGGTGGCGGGGGGAGAGTGAGGAGTCCAGGATGACTGAAGGGGTAGTGATGGCCTGGTCTGTGTGCCATGAACAGCTACTTCATTGGCCAGGGCTGAGAATGAGAGACTACGGCCATTTTGACCTCAGTGTGCTTAGAACAAAGTTAAGGAGTGCTCCAAAATTTTGTGCAATACTTCTGTTACAGATGAAACCTGGTGACATTAACCAGGATTCCCCAGTAGGTGGCAGAATTGTCCTCTGCATGTCTTTTAGATTCCCAGGATTTGGGAACTTCATTCTCTTGGGAAAGAGATGGGGGAGTATGGAAATTGAGATACCATTGGGACCTTCTTTCTACACTTCTTTTAGTCAGAAACACATAGATTAGAGGACAGCCCTCATCCTATGCTTCTTTCTGCCTCAAAGTTTACTAGGGAAAGGAACTAAAATTTCCCATTGGGGCTGGGTTGGGTGGCATAGAGTTGGAGAAGAATGTTAATTTTAAAGGATTATGCACCCAAAGTCCTTAGCACTTTCCATGCTTACTGTTTTATATTCATAATGTCTATTGGGGTAGGTTGTTTAGGGGGTTCTCTTTAAGACTGTGACACAATGGGTCACATAGCAGATTAAATCCTCCTAGCCAGTTTGAGAATGAGCTTTGCTTTCTTTGCAACTCACATATTAGAACCCAAGCTTACAGAGTTCTTTCATATTGTTAGGTACTCCACTGTCCTTGCCCAGTCCCTAAAATGTCTCCACGGTCCAAATGCTGCCCTCTGCTGAGAGAAGCCTGGGGGAGGAAGAATGTGGAACATGGGAATTCTAGCTGCTTAGGCATTGAATATAGGGACCCTTCCCTGATTCCCTCCTCATCCCTCCACCCCCAAACAGACTCACACACCCTTTTCCCCACCCACAACTTCACTTTCACTCTATATCACCATTACTGGGATTGTAGTGAGAGAAATTGAAGAAATAATCAGAGCTGCTGAATGGGAAGAGAGAAAGAAAAAAGAAAGACCCATCCTTAAAGAAGTGGTTTAGAAACACAGCACGTTCCTGACAAACAAATCCCCTGATTCGAAACCAGTGAAGGTGCATTGGGAACAAAAGCTATTTGATTTCAACCAGGCTGTTTTGTATTTTATTCCTAGATCCTTGCCTGTGTACTGGGGGATCTTTCATATTAACCTCCTAGGTTCTAAAGCACAGGGCAGCTGTGGAGAAGAAGCAGCAGCCCAATCCAAGCATTAAATGGGCAGTTGTTTTTTTTTCCTTCTCTGTCCTCGGGGGAGGGAAAGAGAAAGAGAGAGAGAATCTTTGTGAATGAGCAGATCATCCAGGAGAGCTGTGGTGTGAAATTGGGAACACAGCAGGGGGAGCTGAGCCAGACCTCACATGACACCCCCCCCCCCAAATCAGGCTTCCTGCAGCTACATTACAACAACATCAATAGGAATGTCTCCTCTTCAGAGGAGGCTTGGGAAGCAAGGTATATCACAGCAGTGCTCCCCAGAAATCACTTGTTTAGAAAGCTATGTATGTAATAGGAGAGCAGATTGGCTTCTGGCCCAGGGAACCTACTCTGAGATTGTTTGGACCAGGTACATACCCCAGCAGTAGTGTTGGGGGTCCTTTGAGGGCTTCCTCTGAGAAGGTAAGATGAGCTTTTGTCACTGAGACACAGGCTGCACCCAGGGGCCATCCCTGATTCAGTTTGCTGCCTCCTCAGCAGCCTCGCTATTCATTTGCAATTTCTTTTATGATTAACTTTGTTGTTTCCTCCTTTTCCATCTCCCTCCCTTTCTCTCCCTGTGTTCTCCCCACCCCCAACTGTACCCTTTTCTCTTCCTTTCTCTGCATGCCTGTCTACTGGTCCACAGCCAGTCACAGCTCTGCAGCCCTCTCCACAGCCTGTTCAATACTCTCCAAGCTCCTGTCCCCAAGTCCTTCTGCCAGTCTCTCCGCCCCAGCAGTACAATATGGTATACCCCATTTCCTTTTCTCATCCCTAAATGTATGTGAACATGTCTGTGTTAGTGCATCAGATTCTGTATTTATGTATATATTCATGTGTGTGTATCTTCTTGGTTAGCACAGGGTGTTTTCTGTCCAGCAATGTTATTAAAAGCTGTGTCCCCTTGAGGATTTGATTTGGGCCAGGCCGTATACCAGTGGCTTCAGCCTGACTCCTCTGTTAGAAGACAGCTGAATATAGGACAGTGGGAAATGGGATTTGACCCCCTGAGCTGTATGAGAAAGAAAAAGGGGGTCTGATTCTGGAACAGCCTCCTCTAGACATAATTTAATCTTCCATCGTCTCATCACTTCCTCTTCCCTCCTGCCATATCAAGAACTCCAGTGCCCATAGTGTCCCTTTCATTTCTTTAGAGAGAAGACCTAACAGGGCTTTTCTGGTAACTGCACTGAAGAGCACAGTGCTTTTATATCTCTGTCACCGTATTGGTGGTGAAGTACTAGAGAAACTTACCCAAGGTCATCAGTCAGTATGAAGGCCCTACTGCACATTCGACAATAGAAAACATGGCTCTTGTTGCAGCGACTGTGCAGTTTAGTTCAGCTCCTTTCCAAAGCACATAGAATTACTCAAGAATAAAGAACATATTAATGAGCATGGTTGAATATAGTACAGACTGACCCCTAAGTTCAGAAGAGTCAGGAGAGAATGTCACGAAGGAACAGTCAATGAGATGCAGATTGAAACACGGTTTTGGACATGGCTGACCAATGTGGGAATTTGTTAGCTTGGGGGGGGGGGGTCAGTGAGGGAGGGATGCAAAAATAAATACTTGATTGCTGAAAAAAGCATTAGGGAAAGCTTCTTTGAAATAGCAAATTTGAAGAAGCATTTGACATGATGGAAAGCTCACATAGTAACAGCCAAAACTAGAACCCTAAAAATTAAATTCGCAATTTTTGTCACTGCCTCACATTGTCTTTTCCTTTTGCCTCATTCTCTGTTTATAGTCTTTAACTGAAGGTCATGGCTAGTGGGTCTGCCCAGGTTCCTGGGAACTCCCAGGTCCCTCTTCCTGAGACTCTGGGGGTATTTATCTTAGACCAGCTCTCATCCTTCTTTCGTGGCATGGTCAGCATCCCTGATTAAAGTGTTTTTATACCAGTTGTCCACTAGCCCTTTGAAGAGCCGGACCATGTGAGCTAAAACTATACCCAGTTTTCCCCATCTTGGTTATGGGGGCAGACTGACCCTGATCTTAATCCCATATTTCTGCTTTTTCACCAGGATCCCCTCTGTTCTCCTACCTCTTGTCCTCTACCTGCCTTCTGAAAAGTCCTGGGACACAGACCTCAGACTGTTGCACAGTCCTATCTTACCCTCTTGCCCATTTCCTCACAGTGTGGCCCAAGGAAAGGAAGGTGGCAGGGACAGTGAAACAGCTGAGCTGAGGGTCTGAAAAATGGGGATGGGGGGCGGGGCACTGATGTTTGGTGTTCACTGATTTTTTTTCTGCAAAAGAACCCCTCCTGCTTTGTTCATTATCTAGCTCATGTGTATGTGTGTTCACGTGTTAGTGTGTGTGTTATATGTCTGTCTCCAGTGAACAGAAGAGCAGAGAGAGCTAGCAGCCCTGAGCCTTGCGCCATAATGAGAGATGTAGCACTATTGCCATTGCTGCTTAGGAAAAAAAGGCTAAGAGATGAGGTCATTATGGATCGGCCCCACCCCTACCTCAGCCTCCTTATGGAGGTGAGAATTGGAAATGGCTTCTGAAGGGCAAGAAAACTGAGGTGGAAATGACACTTGGAGGAGGGCAACAGGGAATAAGTGTCTGACAGCCCTTTCATGACCCTGGCTGGGCCAAGGTCAGTGTGAATCTACCATCACTGCCCTCTCAAGGGAGTGCTTTTAAAACCAGAAGGGAAGGAGGTGATGAGATGGTTTTAAAGATTACAACCTTTGTAGTTTATAATCTTTCAACTCTATCAGTTGGTCTGAATTTCCCTGCACATGAAAGTCTCCAGCCCTCCCCTCTCCCCCATACCTATTTCTATATTTATAGACTCTGTAGTTATTGTTTCCATGGGAAGAGTAACCCTAGGGTTGAGGGTTCTTAGTATTATTTGCAATTTTTTTTCTCTCAAACATCAGTTGTTCAGTTAAAAAGAGTTGAAAATGTTTTCAGCCCTCATGAGAGGGACCAAGTGCTGGGGAGGGGAGCTATAGAAACATGGTCCTTTACAAAATCTGTAAAAGACGGTAGATAGAATAGGTTGCCCTGTATGTGTCTCTGTCTGTCTGTCTGTCTTGTCTTTCTTTCTCTAAGCCAAGGAAGAAAGACTTTTCTTGCCTTCACTCTCTGGGTCACCACCTGTCTCCACAGACGGATGATCTCAGCAACCCCTTTGGGCAGATGAGCCTTAGCCGACAAGGTTCCTCCGAAGCAGCTGATCCGTCTTCAGCCCTCTTCCAGCCCCCACTTCTCTCCCAACACCCTCAACAGCCTGGCTTCATCATGGCCTCCACAGGCCAGCCTCTCCCCACCTCCAACTACTCCACCTCCAACCATGCTCCCCCGGCCCAACAAGTCCTGCAGCCTCAGGGCTACATACAGCCCCCACAACAGGTAGGAAACCTTGAGTCCTAGTTTTAATCTTTTAGATTGTTAACAGGGTTAAAAACTTTCCTTCCATCTTCCTTCTTCTCTTCCTCCATTCCAGATAAACAGCCGAAGAGCTGTCAGTGTCCTAGTCCTACATTGAATGCATTCTGACAGGAAATTCCTTATGAATATCTTTGGTTTCTAATATCATCAGGATTTTTCCCAGTATCCCTTTCCATCCCTGAGAGCCATGCCATAAATCTACCATAATTTAAATCTGTCATTAGCTGGAGGTTGACCCTCCAATTACAGACAGTCCTATCATGTTGTATAGTTGGTGAAGTTCAGGTTGGTTTGTTTGTTTTGATAGGGGAATATTGGGGAGAAGACTGGTTGTTCTCCTGTGTTCTCTTCCTCTAGATACAGGTTTCTTACTACCCTCCTGGGCAGTATCCCAACTCCAACCAGCAATACCGACCTCTTTCTCACCCGGTGGCCTACAGCCCCCAGCGTGGTCAGCAGCTGCCTCAGCCATCTCAGCAGCCTGGTGAGAGGAACTTCCCGTGTGGGCATGGATGCTAGGGCAAGGACAGCACTTTCTTCCTCCAAATGTGCCAGAGCCAAATGAATCCAAAGGAGGCGTCAGGCCCTCTGAGGAAATGAAGCAGCACAGAGCAGAGGAAGTGCCCAAAGTCAGGCACACTAACCCTGACTGACCACCCCTTCTCCTTCTAGGGTTACAGCCCATCATGTCCAACCAGCAGCAGGCAGCTTACCAGGGCTTGATGGGGATCCAGCAGCCACAGAACCAAGGCCTTCTCAGCAACCAGAGGAACAGTATGGGGGGCCAGATGCAAGGCCTAGTGGTCCAGTATACTCCGCTACCTTCATACCAAGTGGGTATCACTCTGGGGAAGAGGAGACACCTTATCTCCATTCCTCAGAAAGAAGTAAAAGACAGTCTTCCCCAGGGTCATCCATACTTAGGACTTCATTACCAGCATATTAAATATTCCTCAGCCCTTTTTACATTTTTCTTTGAAGATGAGACCTGGTCTTCCCTAGATAGTCTGTTAGAGTTGATTTAAATCCTTTTTTTCTTTTCATTCCTGTGCAAATTATTAGGTGCTTCCAAAAAGTAGGGCAGTGGACCTAACAGAAACACGGAGCTCTGCTTCTCTTTCCTCCTGGGTCAAGCCTTCATGACACTTGGTGTCTGTGGTGGGGGCTGGGGATAGGGGAGGTAGAGAAGGCACCTTTCAGGATTTTCTGCAGGCAGACGGAGGGGTAGGTATTTCCAAATTTATTGGTACTAAGGAGCAAGGAGAGGAAGGTATAGTTGTAGTCTTTTGCTCTCTGAGTGTGTCCAGAGGGAACAACAGAATTACAGTTAATCCCATCTCTTTCCAGGTTCCAGTGGGAAATGAGTCCCAGAATGTGGTCCAGCAGCCCTTTCAGCAACCTGTGCTGGTCCCTGCTAGCCAGTCAGTACAGGGGGGCTTACCAGCAGGGAGCATGCCTGTGTACTACAGTGTGATCCCACCAGCACAGCAGAATGGCACAAGGTAGACACCTTGATTGTTCAGGGAATAGGGCCAAATTCTGGAAAACTTGAAGTATTCAGCCATCTCTTGTTTCTTTATATTTCTTGGGATCAAAAGGAAGGATCACAAATGTGTAGGATCCTACATTTTCTACCTGGGTCCAAAAGTAGTAGACATGGTTGGGTACCATTCTCTGTACCTTACCAAGAGGAAAGATGACAGAATTAGGACTTGCTCAGGTCTCCTAAACATCCTGCTTTGTGCTCTTTCAGTATTGATCTGCATATATTTCTCTCTATCTCTAGATATTTGTATGTGCATCTCCATCTTTCTTTCCTTTTTTTTTTTTTTGGAGGGCAGTTGGGGTTAAGTGACTTGCCCAAGGTCCCACAGCTAGTTTTTGTATTCATTGTCTGAGGCCGGATTTGAACTCGGGTCCTCCTGACTCCAGGGCCAGTGCTCTATTGACTGCACCACCTAGCACCTTGCATCTCCATCTTTCTTTCTCTACAAATGACTAACTCTCAAAGTGAGACAATACATCGGTAGACATATCCTTATGTCTGCAACTCTCTGCATCCTGATGTCTCCCTCTATGTCTGGGTCTCTGAGTGTGGTGTTTCCAAGCTTCTGGGAAGAGCATGTGTCACTAACATTCCATCTGTAGCACTGATTAGCAGCCTTCTAATTGAAAGATGATCAAGTACAAATATATATAATTAACTTTGAACTGATGAGTGATTTTAGAAATTGCATGGCAAATTGGTCTGGGGATAGCTTGGAGCTGCTGCTGCTTCCCATAGGGGGAGGATCAGGGAATAGCAGCTGTTTGCCAGGAGCTGTGTTCCCTCTCCCCTAGCATTTTTCTCTGTTCTGTCTCTCCAGCCCTTCGGTAGGGTTTCTGCAGCCCCCTGGCTCTGAGCAGTACCAGATGCCTCAGTCTCCTTCCCCATGCAGCCCACCACAGATGCCACAACAGTACTCAGGTAAGAGGCTGGATGATGAGTGAGGGAGAATAGGGCAGCTGGGAGGCACAGAAGGATCGTTTCAGAGGCAGTGAGGAGGAGGAGGATTTCTGGAGGCTTGTTCCTCCCGTCAGTACCCAAGACCTGGGCACATGGGCTTGGCTTCCCAAGGTTGAGTGTCCAGGCCAGGAAAGCACCCTCTGATTAGTCTCCATATTTAACCCCTCCGAGGCTTAATTGCTTCATCTAAAATAGGGGAGCACTACTTGATCTACTATGCTTACAGTGAAGGAAGTACATGGACTATAATGAGAAATGTGAATGTGAATGCTGATGATTGTTACTGTTGCTTCATATTGTTGCTTTGGTGTGAAAAATGAACAGTCTCAGTTTACTCTCACCAAGCTCCCCTCCCATTCTAATACCTCTTGCCAAATGCTGTTCTTATAGAAAGAAGAGACTTTTAAAAGTGCTTACAAAGAAATCCCTTTCCAGTCAGCTTTGGTGACAGATTCCCCCTCGCCTCCCAGGACTCCTTCAGTTACCCCAAGCCCCACCTGTATGGGAGCTATAGCAAATGAGAAAGGGGCAACATCCCATTCCCTGCTGGAAAGCACAGAACCATCCCGAGCGTTCAGCTCATGCCATGGTGGGCAGACAGTGTGTTTAGGGAAGTGATGCTGTGGGTAGGCATGGAAGCAGAAAGACCTGAGTTCAGATTTCACCTTACTAGCTGTGTGACCCTGGGCAGTCACTTAACCCTAACCCTAAAAGCTTCCTGCTTCAGTTTCCTCCTCTGTAAAAGGGGGTTCATAATAGCACCTACCTCCCACCAGCGTTGTGAGGATAAAATGATGTAATATTTGCAAAACACTATATAAATGTTAGCTTTTAGGAAGCCCGTGCCCTTACTCTGTGGCAGAGATGACCTCTCTGAATAACTTAACCTTGCTTTGCTCCCATTTGTTCCCATTCTACCCTGATATCCTCTGCTTCTGAAGAAAGGAAACTCAGTGCCAGCCTTCCTATTACGTTTCATTTTAGGGATGTTAGAGTGCCCTCTTCTGGTGATAGGGAGGCATCTTCACAGTTTGCCCATTGGGACATTTTTCATAATCCTATCATCCCTGTCTCTATTGGAACCATTCTGTAGTAATGCGTTGCTTTTCTCTACCTCCACCCTGCCCAAATGAGCAGGGTAGTTCCTGGGCTGAAATCTCAGCTCCCCCAGTATTTTCCCCTTTTCCCATTTCTAGTCTCACTAGCTGTTACTCCTGAGTGTCAGCCAGGGGCATTTGGCCTCAAATTTCCCAGTGGGGTTATGGAAATTGGAAAAACCTGTTCTAGGAGCCACTGTAGCCTGTGGTGGTTCTTGGAACCTTAGGGCATTTCTTATCCTCTTTGCTAACATTTGTGTGTATGTATACGAGCACTCAAACACTCATGCATACCTGAATATATGTCCTTTTGTGTATCTGTTAGGTATTGATGTGCAGGTGTGTGTGTGTGTGTGTGTGTGTGTGTGCGCATTTTAGAATTAGAAACAAAATCATTCATCAATCAAGTATTTTTGAGTGCTTGCTATATATACTTCTAGAGCTGGACTAGACTAGTGAGTGGCATCAGGGGAAGTCTAGGAGTTGGCAGAAAGAAGAGACTTTAATTAAGGTTTTCCTAAAGTCAGCTTGACGAAAACAGGCAACCCTTGAGGGGAATCCATGGAGGTGCCCCATTAGTTCTCTTGGAAATTCCTCAGTTGTGTCCTTTCCTTTCACCACTTGCCCTGATTCTAGACTTCTGTTCACTTGGTCTATTTACCAGATGGAAGAAGCTGGGCCAGCTATACCTTCCACACTTCTACAGACCTGCATTGTGGGTCTGTTATAGAACAGAATAAAACTTCTGTCTTGGTTTGTTATAGACATCAGAAATCTCAAATCACTTCACAACTTAGGTCTTATAATAATGACCCCTTCCCTTGCTGGCAACGAAAGTAACCTCTAACCATGGACATTTTCTCTGCTTTCCTTGCTTGAAAGGATGCCATAGATGCCTTGGGAGGGATGTCTCTCTTCCCTGTAGCACCATAATCATGGAAGGAGGTGTGTAGGCACACAGACACATAAACAGTAGCAGTGTTCATGCTTTTAAACAGATAAACATGAAGAAGACACAAATACAAAAATGTTCTCTGACATACTCTTACTTTGTGACCAAGAATTTTCCGGAGCCGTGGGGCGGGTATATCTTTACCGGCCTCCTCAGAGTCTGCACACCAGAAATAAGCAAACGGGGGAGGCCTGGAGAGCCTGGGTCCAAGTGGGTTATGTGGCGTTCTCTACTATGGACTTAGTGTCTGGGGAACTGTTTAATCTCAGGGCTTTGCCATCTTAGTGATTTCTTTTTGGAACCAATTTCACCAAACATAAACGTCGTCTGTTTGTATTTATGCAGCTTGCTCTGCCCCATCGACCTTCCTGCCCGAGTTTAATGATGCCACTTAAAAAGCCATTCACATGTCCTCTCTCCTATCAGGGCTTTCAATCTGAAATTGATTTCCTTATCCTCACCCCCCCCCATCACCCCCCACACACTCAAACATAGAGCTTCCCCTAGACCCCTTCTTCCAACTTGATTAGATCCTGTAGCTTGGTGATAGGGATTTTATTTTTTTTTATTGCTGTGTCCATTAAGAAGTAGCGACAGTTCAGCTGCTAACGGATGCCACCTGCTTTTGGCTTGAGGAGGGGAAGCATAAAAATCAGCTCATCAGCAGAGCTGGCCTCTGTGTCCTCGGCTGAGTGAAGGAACAATGCTTGGGGCTATGGGTGGGGGTGGGGGGAACACAGTTACTGAGGCAGCGACTGAAAAGCTCTACTTTGTTTTTCTAGGGGATCGGGTGTGATATGCGCCTGTCTTCTCCCTTCACAATAATTTCCTGCCTTCAAGTTGCTTGTGGGAAGAACTCACTTCCATGTACTGTTTCTTCCACCCTGAGAAAGACAGACAGACTCTCTGACTCTCTCTCTCTCTCTCTCTCTCTCTCTCTCTCTCTCTCTCTCTCTCTGTCTTTCTCTGTCTCTCTCTGTCTCTCTCTTTGTCTCTCTCTCTGTCTCTCTGTTTCTCTCTGTCTCTGTCTCTCTCCCTCTGTCTCCCTCCCTCTCTCTGTCTCCCTCTCTCCTCTCTTTCCCTCTCTCTGTCTTTCACACACACACACACACACACACACTCATTCATTCACTCACTCATTTGGCCTAGGGCATTCAGCACAGATTATGAACCATCCTCCCAGAAAAGCCATAGATTTGATTCTTTGCCCTGGCCCCTAAGGTAGCAGTGGGGTGTTTGAATAAGGTCAATTGCAATTTTGTTGGCAGGTAGAGGGTGGGTAAAAGAGAGTTTAAAACGGGATGTGAAATACCTAAAGCTTCTGTGGCAGGGGAGGAGTCATTAAATGTGCCACATCAGGCAATCACAGTTTTTCTCAAAACTGCCCCCCCTCTAAATCAGACAGATGGGCTCCCCTGTGTAGGAATCTGGGGCAGACACAAATCCATCATTGAGTTGTTGGGCTTTTTGTTCAGGTGAGCCCAGGAGGGTAGGGAGCATATTGGATCTTCATTGCTGCATCTCCTGAGCCTTTCTGCTTGGCCCCCCTCAATTCCCTTTCCTCTCTGTTTGGTTAAAACTACCCAAGAAACGATCACATTCCCTTCCCAGCATGACTGGTGCCCGGGGCAGAGGCTTCGACAGTTTCCGTCATGGAGAAAGATGGGATGGCAAAAGCAGCAGCAGGCCCCAGAGCACTGAGCCGTGATAATGGCAGTCCCTCCTTCTCCTTCCCCCGCCCAGCTACCGCCCCCTCCCCACACAGGATAGTCCATCATGCCAAAAGAATATGGGCCTGAGAGGTCAGGGATGAGCCATCGCCCAGGACAGTCTTCTGCTACGGGGCTGGGCTCCTGTAGATCCCCTGGCCATCCATACCAGCAGGGCCTGTCTGTCAAACAATCCCTCCTCTCTTTCAGGCTTAAGCTATGAGAGGAATCACTATATCAACCCCCTCCCCCCAATTTTGCTTCCCTTGAGATGATAAAGCCTATGAACTGTTTGAGATTCCATCTTAAAAAAAAAAACTGCATCTGACTTGGGGAAGCCATATTTGTACAACCCCTCTGCTATTATCAGACTGATCTGATGCTGACCAATCAGCAGATGCCTATTTTGAGGTAGGCACTGTGGAATATACAAAAAGGGGTGCTCTTACTGAGTTTTCAGTCAAATAGAAAACAGTAGCTGACTGTAGTACAAAATGTCAAAGCAACTCAAAGTTCAGAGTGGGGAGAATCATGTCTAGTTGATGTCTTTGGACATTTTCAGAGTTCCTGAAGGCCCTGAGTGTCCGCCGTCCTGGCCTCATGCTGCCCGTTGAGGGTTGAACACAGACTCAGACACTCATATCATTCTGCTGTGTTGCAGTAGAGCCTTTCTCTCCTTGGACTACTAAAGTGCTCCTCATCAGCACTGACTTCCAGAACAGGCTCAGCATCTGGAAGGAATGAGGGGTTCAAAAAGAGTCTGCTTCATCTTGAATCTCCAGCAGAACAGTAGATGAGTGACCTTGGGGCTGGTAGATGGCTCCCTTCACTGGTTTTGTCATGTAGTGCTCAGCTGGGAGGGCCAGAAAAGAGCTTGTGCTCAGTAGTCCATTGCTTTCTCCATCTCAGGAGTGTCCCCATCTGGACCAGGTGTGGTAGTCATGCAGTTGAATGTCCCCAGTGTTCCCAATGGTTCCCAGGCCCCACAGACCCCATCTATGGTCCAGTGGAGTCACTGTAAATACTACAGCATGGACCAGCGGGGGCAGAAGCCTGGAGACCTGTACAACCCTGAGAGCAATCCCCAGGTGAGTTCCTGCCCCAGCCTCATGGGGGAGAGAGGCATCTTTCCCTTGTTGAGGAGGGCAGCCAGCAGTGGGACCCAGCAGCCAGGGGTGCAATCATGGAGGGGAGGCCAAGCCTAGACAAGCCCAGACTTGAACTTAAGAACACTTTAAAAGCAGCATTCTGGCATCCCCACCATAAGGGCACAAAACCTTATTGACCACTTTTATATTTTAACATTTTGTTCCTGTGAAACTAAGTATAGCAGCCCAGCACTGTATAAGAGCTTGGGTTTGGAACCCCAGGTCCTTGATTCAGATTCTGCTTTACTGCCAAATGTTGTCTATATAACCTCAAACCAGTCACCCTCTCTGGGCCTCAGTTTCCTCATCTGCAAAATAAAAGTTTGGTCTAGATGACTTTTAAGTATATGAGTAATGGCAGTTTCAACTAAAATGTTTTCATAAGACCATTATTCATAATAACATTAAGCAGCTTATGCTTGTATCAACAAATGGAAATTATTGTAACCTAAATTGATTGCCCGAATGCTTAGGAGTTATAGAGTAGAATTATATTCAGACTGGAGATGTTTTGATCCCGTCCTAGGATCAGGGTTTAATTTTTGACCACTGTGTGACATGCTTTTCTTTCCCCTCCAGGCCAGCACACAGATGAATAGCCCTATCACATCTCCCACTCAGTCCCCAACCCCATCTCCCGTCACCAGCCTCAGCAGCGTCTGCACAGGACTCAGCCCTCTTCCTGTCCTTACACAGTTCCCCCGGCCTGTTGGCCCTGCCCAGGGTAAGGACAGCTCTCCTTTGCACCCTGCTCCTAGGCAGCATCTAGTGGAAAGAACATTGGGTTTGGATCTCAGCACTTCCTCTTACCACCAGCAGGACTTTGGGCAGGTCACTTCTGCTTTGCACCTTGATTTCTGTATCTATAAAATGAGATCCTTTCCAGCTCTAAATCTCTGATCCTGGGATAATGTCATCCCCGTGTAGACCTGGCACTTAGCCTGGGCCCAGGGCTCCTCTTCCTCTTCACTTTCCCTCCCTGCTCCCATTTAACTCACCTTAGAGTTCTTGTAGCTACTGAGAGCCCAGTCGTCAGCATGTTCTATGGGGTCCTTGACTGGAAGGTAGGATAAGGAAGCTTAATGGACTTAAGAACAACAGGGATGTGAGAAATGTTACCCTGTCATTTCTCAGACTATCATTCTGATCTACATGGACTAGAATAATGTACCCCCACAAGGAGTGTGTAAAGGGAAGGGTTGCAGAGGGGATTGATGATGTCCCCTTTACAGCTCGGTTTCTTTCCTGGGTTCTTTTCTCTCTCTCCCCCAACCCCACCAATAAAGAGAATTCTTCAGTGTACAGCCAGCTGATTTCATGTTTGTTACCATGAATTCTCTGTGAAATACCATTGGGAGTAGAGAGAATTTGGAGGGAATGACTGGCTCGAAATGTCAGGCTCCAGTGGGGGTCAGTCTTGTTGGCACCCACTTTGTCCAGATGCTTTGGGCTCCCTGGAAGCCACGCCAAATGTCACATCCCTCCTTTAAGCCTCCAGAAAACTTACTTTTCCTTTTCTCCAGGCGATGGGCGATATTCCCTCCTGGGCCAGCCATTGCAGTACAATCTGTCCATCTGTCCGCCCCTGCTCCACGGCCAGTCGACTTACACAGCACACCAGGTAAGTACACTTCCCTCCCCATGCCCTTCCACTCTCTTTTATGGCCCTTTATATTTCCTGTTTAGGTGCCTTGCTCTTAGTACCAGCCTCCACCAGCTTCTCTGTGGTCAAGGGCTACAATTTGGGATGGGATCTTTAGAGTTGGGATGGTTTGAGGGGCTAGAAGGGCCTTGATGAGTTATGACCTCTATGCTACCTACTTTAATCCTCAGTTCTCCACTTCTCAGGAACGACTCCTTGGCCAGTGTAACTAACTACTAGGGTTCATGGAAGGCCCTCAGAGTTGGGTGTTATTCCTTTAACCCCTTTCAGTGACCCAGAAAACACTGGGAGGGTGAGAAAACAGCTATTTACCTGAAATGTAAATTGGCTTTTTAATGTTGAAGGGACAGACTGGAATGAAGCATGGAAACCGGGGGAAGAGGCAGGCACTCAAATCTGCCTCCACCGACTTGGGGACTGCAGATGTTGGTGAGTGTCTGTATGCTGGGAAAGGGTACCTTAGCCACCCCTACCATCCTTTTGAACCCACTGAGGGTGAATAGATTCCAGTAGCAGGGGAGTGGGAGGGGAACATCTACAGCAGAGGTAACCTTCTGTGCCCAGGGTCAAGGAGGAGACAGAGGAGAGATGGAATGTCTTGGTTTCCCTCTTTACCTAGCTGCCCCAGCTGCCAGGAAAGGTGGTGGTATTGGCCAAGGCTAACGTTAGCAAAAAAAAAACCTTCTGAGGTACAACCCTGCCCACACCTTTGGATAGTAAAGAGGCTGGAGGTGGGGAAAAATCGGGGGTAGTTTTGGAGAATGGTTTACCCCTTCCTTTGGGGTACATAAGCTCTTTCAGGATTTAGGGCCTGGTTTCCCCACTTGGAGCAGTTTGGCAGATTTATGAAGGGAACTAAGCATCCAAGGTGATGGGAAGAAAAATCTTTTGAAAACAGTTCCCTTGGGCAGGGCAAGGAGGAGTCTGTCCAGCAGATTAAAGGTTGAAAACCTATCTGTTGCTCTCATCCTTTAAGAACAGCTAGTATATGTTGACATGTATAGACTGTCTGTCTCTACCCCAGATAGCCCCAGATTGTCATAAATAAATTAAAAAAGAAATACCAGTATACCTACGCTTCCTTCAAGACAGGGCCACCCAAGGAAATGCACAGGTTCCCAGGCCAGTTCATACCTAATTAATCTTGATGACCCTTTTGTCTCACACGTATCTGGGAGGAAAAGGTTAATTTGTTTGAATTTATTATATTTAGTTACTTATTTTTGCTGCCCTAAGTCAGAGGCTAGGGAGAGAGGATGAAGTGAGGGTGGGAGGGCAGATAGGGAGGTTGGGTGGGAATAGAGATGGGGGAGGTGGGGCTTCTAGGAACAGTGTATATGGACTTGGTCAGTTGGATCCTTCTCTGCCAGGACACTGTCCAGTCCCCGCCTCCTCCTGCCCCCTCCACCCCTCACAGCCACATCCTCTCTCCCCCTTCTAGTCCTGGGGCGGGTGTTGGAGGTGACAGATCTCCCTGAGGGCATCACCCGCACAGAGGCCGACAAACTCTTCACGCAGCTCGCCATGTCCGGCGCCAAGATCCAGTGGCTCAAGGACGCTCAGGGGCTGCCAGGCGGCGGGGGCGGGGGCAGTGGGGGGGGCGGGGGGGACAACAACGGGACTGCCGAGAATGGCCGGCACACAGACCTCGCTGCCTTATACACCATCGTGGCTGTGTTCCCCAGCCCCCTGGCGGCCCAGAATGCCTCCCTCCGCCTCAACAACTCCGTGAGTCGCTTCAAACTTCGAGTGGCCAAAAAGAACTATGACCTGAGGGTCCTGGAGCGGGCCAGCTCCCAGTAGGCAGAGGAGGGGAAGAGGCCAGCACCACGGCCTGGGACAGGGTGGCATGGGCAAAGGATGCAGAAAAAGCACAGATGGATATGGTGATCCAGACAGACAGGAGACATACATGGAGCTAGGGAGACAAGACACAGAAATGGAGACTGAGGCCATAGAAACAGTGAGACAGGCAGACACATACACACACAAACACACACATACACACATACATACACACATACACACACACTCACTCTTTCTCACTGGTCTCAGTCT
>NW_027185715.1:1770525-1785676 GCF_028583685.1 Petaurus breviceps papuanus | reverse complement strand
TGTAAATTTTATTTAATCTGGGGTTTTTTGTTTGTTTTGGGGGGTTGTTTGGGGGGTTTTATTTTATTTTATTTTTGTTTTGTTTTTAAATATAAAAAAAAAATCATCTGTCACTGGACGTCAGTCCTGGTTTCTCTGTTACTGCCCTTGGGAAGGGGGTTCCAGGGAAGGATTTGGGATAGAGTGGAGTGGGGCTGCCTTCCAAATGCATGTGATCCTGCCGCCCTCTTTCATTCTCCCCTCAATCCTCCACCTGTTCCTGTAGGTGACTGAACCTTTGGCTTCAGGGCCCTGACGGAGCAGGTGTGGAGTAAGGACATGAATGCAGCTGAGTTTCTGGCCCAGCCCCTGTCTTCCACTTTCCCCTTGAAGTCTTTTTAAATTCTGTACTGGCAGGTAATAGGGGAGTAAGTGTTTCCTGCAATAAACACTGCATTTGCAGAACCTGCAGTATTTTGACTTCCTTAGTCAGCCAAGATAGTCTCAGCATCCCCTTTCCTACATACAGGAGATAGAAAAATCATACCTAAAAAATTAGCCCTGTGTTAGTTATACCGCCAGATCCCTCCCTTTTGGCCCTTGTGTTTCTCAGTAAATCTCACTATCCTCAGGTTGCCCTTGGTTCTAAGATATCTAAGAACCCAGATGCCTACAAGTAGATCCACCTTCAAGCCCAGCTGACACCAAACCTCACTGCCCAGAAACTTACTGGCGATCTTTGACCCCACTGGACCCCATGTAGGAAGGAACAGAAACAGGTTGAAGAGCTGAGCTTATGTTGAGTCAGTAATTTGGTGCTGGGTAACCTCTCTATTGGGTTTTTTTCTGACCCTTCCTCCAGTCTAATCCAGCTTTTGGAGGGTCTTCATACTTCAATATGTTGGGATTGGTGAGGCAATGTGTTATCATTAACAACTTGTTCTCTGCTGTGGTAGGAGTATCTCCCCATCCAGCTATACCCCCACCCAGACTAATAGAAGAAGGATGGCCTGGTGCAGTAGAAAGAGTCTGGACTTGAAGTCAGGGGCCCTGAGTTAGAATCCCTGCTCTGCTAGCTCTGTTACTACCCGGGTGACCTTGGGCAAGTCATAAGATCTCTTGGTATCAGTGGCTTCATCTGTAAAACCAGGGGGCCAGACTAGATGGCCTTTCAGGTCTCTTCCACCTTTAGACATCTGTTGTCCTATGATCCTGGGGATTCACTTTCACTTCAGGTACAAACTGGCCATATTTGTGAAGTCTCCCTTCTGGGGCATTCCAGTGTGGGGGACGGGGAATGGGAGTGCAGTCTTGCCCCTAGAGTCTTGTTGACTCACATGGTGGGAGGGGCAGAAAGTAGAGGGCCAGTGATATGCTGGTTATGATAATGTTTTCTTAAGGAGCTAAAACCATCTCTCCATTGCTATTTCTTGTAAATATATAGACATCTCCCCTGCTCATTGGGTTGGTGATATTCTTAGTTGCCTTTCCACATATGGATCCCAGAGCACTTTCAGTGAGCCAGTCACACTCAGTCTCCCTGCCAGTTGGGGTGGGCCCCTGAGGGGAATGTCTAGATATGATTCAAGAAAGGGATCATATTAGATTGTCCAGTTCTTTGCAAGACAGGTAAGCTATCCCCTTCCCCTCACGGGGACCAGGGAGCAGCCGTGCCTCATTGAGAAGTAACCCTGTGGAACTTGAATTGTCTTTCTCTGTCCTCCTCACCAGTTCTCAGCCTAGAATTACATCTGCCTGAAGTGTTCATGAAGGGACAAAAAGCCACACTTGGTATATTCAGAATGTAGGTGCTCTACAAAGACTTGGGGAAGGGTGATGTGACTAGATGGAGTTGAAGCCAGTCGCCTGTGGCTTCTAAGGGTGGGTCTGGAATAGAGAGAAATGAGAGGAGTATCTAGTTTTCAAAGTGGAGGAGGGGCAGATTCCAGCCTTTCTTTACTCCGATCAACCTTCCAAAATCCCCTCTAAAGGGGCACAGAATAGGAGCAGAATTGTCCTCTGAACATAGGTGCAGGGGTGGGGATAGGGCAGCTGTTACCTCAGCCAGTTGTGGCTGAAGAGATTTGGGGGAGGGAGGGCAGGGTCCAGTACTGCCCCAGGCCTGTTAGTTTCCAATTTCTCTGTGTCAGCTGCGTTGCTCAGCTGTCCACTCTCCTCCAGCCCTGTCACTTAAACTGTGACGCTGAGAGGCTAGGTCTGCACACACCAGCTGGGGAGACGTGAGCACCAACGGTATTTTGGGGGTATAAAGCTCCCCAGGCAAGAGGACAAAGTCTTCCTTTTCCATTCCCATCCAACATCACCACCAAGCCTCCTAACCTGGCATCCTCTTTCCTCCACTGGCTGTGGACTGACGTAGGGAATCCCAAACGTAAGTTGCCTTTTCCTACTAGTTACCAGACAGTGGCTCCTTGGGCTCCCACACCCCTCAGCCAACCCAGCTCTCCCATTTGCCTCACCTGGCTATTAAGTAGTTTGGGGTATATCAGTTTCAGTCATTTCTTTCCCTGAAGAAAGGGCTGGGATCAGGAAGGAGGTTGGAGAGTTAATGTCCAGGGAATAGAGTAGTAGAGAAGGAAGGTCATATTACATTGAAAACTTAAAAATAGCCAACCCCCAAGGCAGGCTGGGACAGGGCCTGACATGGAAGTAGTGTTAAAACCCACCTCCACCCACAGGCTTGGAGAGATGAGGGGAGCTGGAACCCTTTACCTCTCTACTCCAAAGTGAGAATTTAGGGGAGGGGAAAAAGACAGCCAGGGAAGGGTTACATGGGGTCATATGTAACTGCCTGTAGCCTTGAAGAAGAGATCTCCCCAAAATGAGAAGTCTGTCTTAATGGAACTTCTCCAAGAGAATGGAGAAAGTCTTTGTGTAGGCTGTCTTCTGTAGGCCTGCCTCGGTCATCTCCTAGTCTGAGCCCTTTTATGGAGCCTCATTGTTTAGGCTCCTTTGTTTAGTCTCTCCTTCTGGAAGAGGGGGATAGAGACCCTCTTTGTGTGTCTCTCAGCTTAAGAGCCCTGCAATTCTCTTCCCAAAGCTCTACAAGGTGAGTCCCTAGGAGTACAAAAGGGAGGGGGGAGGGGAGGCAAGCAAGGATGAAGAATCTACAGTGGGATTACCAATTTTGCAGGATGACAGAAAAAGAGGTTCTGGATTCTCCCAAATCCTTCACAGCAGAAACACCAAAGAGTGGGGTGAGTTTGAGCTTCTGACACAGGGCTTTGATAGGTGGGAGGGTACACTGCTACAGCCTTCTGGGGAAAGTACCTGAATTGATGGGGGGCTGCGGGGCTCATCTCAGTTATATGTAATTTATTTAAGGTACAGTTCCCTCCCCTTCCCCCCCACACACTCCATCTCCCCTCTAGGGAGCATCCCTTGACCCAGAACATTTCCCAGGTGGTTTTAGCCTAACGAAGTGGAACTGTAGTCTGAACCTTTCTCTCCTCCTCCCTAGCTACAAAGGCTGAAGCAGTTATTCAGGAAGGAGAGAGTGGAAAGGAAGGAGATGGAGCTCCCTCCTGAGCCTCAGGCCAATGGGGAGGCAGTAGGGGCTCAAGGGGGACCCATCTACTACATCTATGAGGAGGAAGAAGAGGAAGAAGAGGAGGAAGAGAAGGAGCCACCCCCTGAGCCCCCCAAGCCTGTCAATGACAAGCCCCACAAGTTCAAAGATCATTTCTTTAAGAAGCCCAAATTCTGTGATGTCTGTGCCAGAATGATTGTTCGTGAGTCTGGGAAATAGGGATGTGTAGAGCATCATGAGACTGTGGGTTGAAGGGATTGGGAGAGATCAATATTGCACAAATTTAGATGAAGGTGTGGACTGCCAGTGGCTGTAGAGAAGCCTGGATAGTTTGAGACAGTCTGAGAAATGAAAGAGGAGTCACTAGGCAATGGGGTGATTCTGGCAATAGAGGAGTAGAGAAAGGTTTTGTGACCTCACCCAAATGTTCTTTCCCTCTACCAAGTTAACAACAAATTTGGGCTACGATGCAAGAACTGCAAAACCAATATCCATGAACACTGCCAGTCCTTTGTGGAGATGCAGAGATGCTTTGGCAAGATTGTGAGTTAGGTCTGGGAGCACGGGGGTGGAGGGTAGTGTTGAGGACAGTGATACTCTGGATAAACGCTTCATGAATTACCCCCATTCATTCCTTGGTTTCTGCTTCCCTAGTCCCACTCTTATAGAACAAGACCTCCCTGAATAAAGGAGGCTCTTGGGGCCAGAGCCCTATCTCCTTGTCTCAGTCACCTTCCTGTCTCCCCCACAGCCCCCTGGTTTCCGCCGAGCCTACAGTTCTCCACTCTATAGTGACCAGCAGTATGCCTGTGTCAAGGACTTACTCTGTAAGTTTCCTTCATTTCTCCACCCAATTGAGGGAATTATGCCAAAGGATTGATTGTACCTGTAGTCTGAAAGCCTCTTGGTCACTATGACCGTACCACTCCTGACTTGGGAAACTGAAACTTAAGACTTTGAAATATCTTGGTGCCTGACACCCTGGTTTTATTCTCATCCTGAAATTTTTAGCCACTTCAGCTTGTACTCTTGGAAGGAATCCACACCTATCTTGACTCCCAGCCCTGTTGTTTCTAGGCTCAAGTCTCCCTGAGTTCCAAGTAGAAAGTAAGGTTTCTAGTCTCCACCACCCACCCCCTCACCCTGTTAGACTCTCAGACCTTGTCCTTCCCCAGCTGTCGCCACTTAGTGCTGCTGTCTTCCACAAAGGAGGACCCTCTCTTCCTGTGAGCCCTTCCTTAACATCAGTAACATTTCCTTCTCTTTCCTGTGCCCCCTCTTACTCCTAGCAAGCAGAAATGACCCTGTTTTTGAGACACTGCAAACTGGAGTGATAATGGCAAACAAAGAGCGGAAGAAGGGGCAAGCAGAGAAGAAGAATGTGAGCCCCTTGTGCCCCTTTCGTGGCTGAAGCCCCACCCCCGCCCCCTCCCCAAGAGACCTTCCTGAGTCCTCCAGAGGTTGTATGTGGAATGTCATCATTGCCAAGAGTGCCAGATAAAAACAGCAGCTAGCATTTCTGTAGTGCTTTATGGTTTGCAAAACCCTTGACAGATCTCTCATTTTATCCCTGGAGGGTAGGTGATAGTAGTATTACCATCCCATTTTAAAGATGGAGAAATAGAGGCAGGCAAAGGTTGAGAGACTTGCCCAGGGCCACACAACTAAGTATCTGAGGTCACATTTGAACTCCGATTTTCCTAACACTGCCACCAAGCTATTCTGAATTCTTCAGATTATCCCCTAGAACTAGCTGGGGAGCTAGAGCCACCTCTGAGACTCCAGTTGAGGGGAGGAGAACAGTGGTTAGGCATTATGGTGAAGTTATCAGGTAGGACACTTTTAAGAAGAGGGAAATTTCATTCCTGCTAAACTAACCTTGTTTCACTTTCTGATAAAGCCACTGGGCTAATATACCAGAACAATGTTAGTTGTATCTTGACTTCAGCAAAACATTGCTGAATGCTCTGTGCAGCGCCCAGGAGCTCTGTCTTAGACCTTGCCTTGAACAACATGTTTATCAAGTTTGTGGCTGACATGAAGCAGGGACAGTAACTAATGTGCAAGCTGACAGAATTACAATTTAAAAACATCTCTTAGGGCTGAAAAGAGAGGCAGAAACTAAAGATAAAACCTAATAGGAATAAATATACCTTTGGTTACCTCTTTTATATTACTTTGGCCCTGTTCCTTTCCTATTTTGTGTCATTTGAAGGTTCCATGGAAAAGAAGAGGGCTTTTTATCAGACCTGAGTTCAAATCCTGCCTCACACACTGGGACCCTGGGAAATCACTTACCGTCTCAGGCTCAGTTTCCTCATCTGTAAATGGGGATAATAATAGGACCTACTGCACAGGGTTGTTTGCAGGATAAAATGAGTTAACATATAAATCTTTGCAACCTTAAAGTACTATATACTAGCTACTATTATTATTAAGGGACTTGAAGCCATTTCATATGAAGAGCAGTTGTTTAGGAAGGACAAGGCCTAGTTTAATTGAAGTATAATCACTGCCTTCAGATATTCAAAGGACTATTAAATGGAAGATGGACTTGTACTACCTAGTTCTAGAAGACAGAACTAGAATCACAAATGAATGAAAAGCATCTGTCAGGTATTTACTATGTGTAAAGCGCTGTGCTAAGTGCAGTATAAAACTGAGACAGTCCTTGCACTCCAGTAGTTTATATTCTAATCAGGAAGATCACACATTTAGGGGTAGTGGCCAGGGAAGGGAGTTGTGGTTCTGGAAGTCACAAAGATGGTTAATGGAACAGCAGGGCAGGCTGCTGACACCCTTTCCAGAGGCACTGGTGGTGATGATTTGATTATAGTTCTCAGAGAAAGAGGTAGAGAGGGAGGTTATTTGCTCAGAGGCAGGGCACACTTGAACAGGGTGAAGCTGAAGATGCACGGCCACTTCAGTGGCCTCTGACCTGGTTCCTCCCAGGCGTGGCCTTTGGTCAGGTTTGGAGAGTGAAACAATGGCAGCAATAGCAATTTCAGTTCATCTCACATTTGTTAATGAGTGCCAAAAGCCCAGTATCTGCTGGGGATACAAAAATGGAAAATGACATAGTCCCTGCCCTCTAGAAGCTAACATTTTTATACTAGGGAGCAAACAAACATTCAAGCAAGTAGGCAGAAAAAGGCTTGCTTATGGGAGTGATGTAATCAGATCTGTAAATTAGAATGTATGTTGTTCTCTGTCTTAGGGAGTGGCAGGGAAGGAGATTTTAGCTCATTAGTGGGAAAAACTTTTCAATATTTGGAACCTGTCCACATTATATTAAAGGAGAGATTGAATATCCGGTCAAGGATGGTAGAGGAGATTTCTGCATTGGGTAGGAATTTCCATTGGATGACCTCTAAATTCCACCACAGACCTGGTTTTAGGTTAAGGACAAAGGGAAGGATCTCAACTCCCTTCATCCACTCCTTAACTCTGGGGCTCTCTTCCTTTAGCCCCTGGCAGCCATGATGGAGGAGGAGCCAGAAACCCCTAAAACTGAGGAAGGAAAACCCCAGGCTGGTGAGTAAAAACCCTATCTCCCACAGGGATGGGTTCGAGTGAGGACGGGGTGATGACTGTGGACCAGCTTGTCAGTGTAGTTAGGAAAAGGGGCAGGGGCAGCTAGGTGATGCAGTGAGTAGAGCACCGGCCCTGGAGTTGGGAGGACCTGAGTTCAAATGCGGCCTCAGACACTAAACACTAGCTGTGTGATCTTGGGCAAGTCACTTAGCCCCAATTGCCCTGCCTTCCCCCCTGCAAAACAAACAAAAGAAAAGAAAAGGGGCAGCCATGCAGAGCTGGATAAGACACTTAAGTTAGCAATAAAGGTGAAAAGGTGACGCTCTCCTGGATTCAAGATGTCTGTCTCCCACTTCAGGAAATCCAGAGGGAGACAAGAAGACTGACAAAAAGACAGCTGAGGACAAAGTAAGGATTCTTCTCCAGCTCTCTCAGCTACTGCTGCTCTCCTAGCCCTCATCCCTCCCACTAGCTTCGATGGTGATGCCCCCTAATCATCCCCACTTGCATCCTGCCCCTGCTCCCCGACAGACTGGAGGCTTTATGATAAGTTAAAATGTTAATGATTGGATTCAATAAGATGAAAATTCATTACATGCTTCTGTCCTATGCTCCCCAGAACAAGCAACCTGGATTCCAGCAGTCTCACTATTTTGTGGCCCTCTATCGATTCAAGGCTTTGGAAAAGGACGATCTGGACTTCCCGTGAGGGCAAAGGAGGGGAGAGAGAAAACAGTAGAGATTTATATGCAAGGGAGGAGGGGGAGCTCAGGGGTGGAGGACAGAAAGATGTCTTCTTGGGTGCCATGTATCTAAGTGGGAAACTCCCTCATCTTACAGTCTTTTCTGGTTTCTTCTAGACCTGGAGAGAAGATCACAGTCATCGATGACTCTAATGAAGAGTGGTGGCGGGTGAGAGGGGATGAAGCCTGGGCTAGACTGTTGGGGGGAGGAGGGGGCTCTTCTCACCTTCTGCCTGTTAAGATTTCCAGGGTTTATGGATCAGGACCTGACCTGACGCATCCACCTCCTTCCCACTGCTTCTTATCTTCCCCTTAGGGCAAGATTGGGGAGAAGGTTGGATTTTTTCCTCAAAATTTCATCATCCGAGTCAGGGCTGGTGAGCGTGTGCACCGGGTGACTAGATCCTTTGTGGGAAACCGTGAAATTGGGCAGATAACGCTCAAGAAGGACCAGGTAACCCTCCCTTAATCCATCCTATCCTTTCTCCACCAATTGCCTATTAGTCCAGAACCCTTTCAATTTGGGAACCCCTGGGAAACCTAACCCCTGAAGTATCTTGGTCCTGTTCCTAATCTCAAATCCTAATTCCCTTTTCTGTCCCTTCTTCAGATTGTGGTGCAGAAAGGGGACGAGGCTGGTGGCTATGTCAAGGTCTACACTGGTCGGAAGGTGGGGCTATTTCCCACTGACTTCCTGGAGGAAATTTAGGGGTGCAGGTGTCCCAAGCAATCCAGAATCATATTATTCAGTGCCTACTGTGGTACCAGGCACTGTGTGATTTACAAAAACCAAGCAATCCCTGCCCTCAAGGAGCTTCCATTCTCTTTAGGAGAGAACACTCTTTTGCTCCACTTTGGGCTGAATTGTGGGGAGGGCTGGAAAGTTAGGGCAGCTCAGTTCCAGCTGTGGCTATATTCTAAGAGGGCTGGTTCCCCCTTAAACTCACCTCCCTAGTGTGAGACTTGCAGCCCTGGGCATGCAGCAGCACTCTCCCCCCAACAAGAACACTCCACTTCTTCCCTGAACTTGGGCACTGGCGATTGGTATTGGGGAGGAGTAGAAAGGCCTCCTTTAGGTCTAGGTTGTCGGGAAGGGGGCGTTCAGGAGGCCAAGTTGTAGGCAGAGCCCTTAGCTCATTAAAGTTTTGTGGGGAAAGGGTTGGAAAAAGTTGTTTCTTTGAATTCAGGGTCTTTTTAAACAATCTTTGTTACAAGGCAAGGCTTGCCTGAAAGGGGGGGGGGGAGATAGGAATCTCTTAAGAAATGAAGAAGTTATTGTAAAAACAAAGAATCAATTAAAAACAATGTCCAAAAAGTTGAACTGGCAGCTTAAAAAATAAATTTGAGAATGGAAAAAGCTATTGAACAGCTACTATGTCCTAGCTCTCTCCTAGGTGACTGGATGGACAATAAAGAGAAGGTTAGGCAGGGTCTCAGCCTTGGGGCAGCGCCGTGCAGCCGCTGAGTACAAAATTAAGTAATGCTTCTGCCTGACCGAGGGCGGGGTGACACGGTGACCTCCGGCCGCTCCCTGCTGTTTGTTGGGGGAATGCTGCACGCTCTTCTTAAAATTGGGAAGGAGTGTAGGGGACAGTAGCCAAGTAACCCGCCCCCCCAGAACCAGGGAGGCCCCGGGGGCGGGGAGCTCCAGCGAAGGGGAAAAGGGCTCCAGGCCGTGCGATTTAGGGGGTTTCACAGACACTAGCGGCATGGCTTGCGGGGTCCACCTGAGGCTTCGGCCAGGACAGGCCGCCAGGGGGAGGTAGAAGATCTCGGTTAGAGAGTGTGTGTGCGCGCTTGTGTGCGGTGGGGGGGGGGCGTGGAGAGGGAGACACTGTACTGAAACCCTGGGTGGGGGTGGGGTGGCGTGCTGTTTCCATAGCAACAGCAACATGCGTCCTGAGGGAAGAACAGCTTGACCTGGGGCAGATGAAGGGCGGAGTTGAGGAGGGCCCTCCCTGGTCCCCACCCCCCCGAAACCTTTCCCGACGGGGGTGGGGTGTGAGTGAGTGAGCACACACTCCCTTTCTGAGTCCTCCTCCGGTGGCGTACCGTATGCAAATGTTATGATTTACATATGCAAATATGCAAATACGCTAGGCCGGGTCACAGCGGCAGGTGGCAGGGACTGGAAAGGTAAGGGGAGAAGAGAGAGGATAAAGGAGTAGGAATTTTAATTTGGGGCTAGGAGTGGCTAGAGGGAGAATATTGAGGTAGGCTTCAAATTATTGGGGGGGGGGGGAGTCTGTCTTAAAAAAGGTGTAGGTCTGCCTGAGACTTGTTTTCTGTCCAGCCTCTGTTAGGTCTGAGGTTGGCACCGCTTGGCAAGGTTGGCAGCGGGAGCCTGGGCACCATCTGCTGCTGGTGGCAAGGAAGGCGGGGAAGGAGAAGGCTCAGCTGGGCTGGAGGAGGAGGGGACCCTGGGACATGTTTAGGGAGACCCCCTCCCATCCATAAATGAGAGGGGGAAGACCGTGAAGTAGGCACTGGAGTCTGGGCTCCAGTTTCTTAGAGCCCTCTGCACCTAACTCCTCCGCACACACTGGGGGAAAAAGGCCCCGCCCCACCCTTGTCTATTAAATCAGGGTAATGAGACTGGAGGGGGTCCCTGAAAAGTCTAGCCTCCCAAGACGAAATTCACCACTCCAACCCTCTTCTCTTTCGCCTCCCACTGCTCCCGATACCCCAGGGGTACTCCAAGTCCGTTATCAGGATTCACTCATGCACTAGAAGAAGGCGTGGGAAGTAGAAATGACATCGGGTCGTCCACTGCTTCTCCCAACCCCCTCCTCCACACAAACTCTTGTCCCTATCTCTTCGAAGAATAAATTGTGGGAGTCAGAGCAGACCCGAGGGAAGTCCTGGAGAGTGGGGTGGAGGGAGAGATGTCTCCCACCCCCTTTCAACACTGAAGCGAAACCAATTTGCCGGCTCATTTGCTGAGATGCTGGGGGGTCGGGAAACCCGGGAGGGCTGCTGTTTTCCACTCCCCCCGCCCCGCTTACACACAGGGGGGGGGGGGAGCCGTGTGCTCCCCTCTCGGAGCCGGCAGCTGTCCCTAATTAGAGCGGAGGTTTAATTGGATTTATCAGCAGTTAATAGGAAATTAAGCAAAGGGCCCGAGAGGCGGAGGGGAGGGGGTAGGGAGAATACAGATTGGGAGGCGGGGTGGGGTTTGGGGTGAAAGTGTGCTTGTGTATTTGGGGAGAGGTAGTAAGGTCGTCGAGGTCAGCTGCAGAAATTAGGAAGAAAGAGATAGTATGTACCTGGTTACACAGTAAGTACATTGACCCCAAATCGCAACCAGACTTTTCTTGCTAGGCTACGACGCTTACCAAGTCCCAACCTCCTGGAGCTCCAGGATCAGAATGCGAAACCAGCCTCCTCGAGGAGTCACCAGTAAGAGCGTGTGAAGAAGGGACAGGTGGAGCTAGTGTGTCCCAGAACCTCCCAGAACACCCCCTCCTTTGTAGCTATGATGAATGATTCGGCCTTCAGCAAAGGTCAAGAAGTCTAGCCCAGAAAGCGAACTGAATTGAAAACAGGCTGGGGTTAGGGTGGGCAGACTGTCCACTAGACCCTTGATAGAATCCGACTGCGACCCACCCTCTCTCCTAAATTAAACAAAGAATTCGTCTTGCCATGGTAGAAAGAGCACTGTAATTAAGAGTCAGGACACCTGAATTTGAATCCCAGCCTACCACTCTGCCTTGCAGTTTTGGACAAGACACTTTGTAGTTTAGTGTCTTTAGCTGCGAAAGAAGGGGTCAAACTAAATGACCTCTAAAATCTCTTCCAGCTCTTACACATTCTATAATTCTAATCCTGAGCTCCAGTTTCCCTCTCCCAAAAGAAAGGGGAAAAGTGAGCTGAGTGGGGATGTTGGAGACGTCTAGAGGCATCAAGGCTCGACCTGGAGCTCTCACTCCCTCGGTCCTTCCATGCTTCTCACCCCATAGGTCGGCGTTTATTGGGCTGGCTCCCCAGTTTTTGCCTCCTATTCCACTCTGGGCCAAGGATACTGGGCCTTTCCCTAAAATCTCTCTAGTGGTTCCTTTCGATTGCATAAACCCAATTTGCATATTGATGCAGCTCCCCTACAAGTCCTGCTGGGGGCGGGGGGAGGGATGTGACACAGAAGGGACCCAGGGGTTCCTGCAGACGTTCCTCCATTTGCATTACGGACGGCAGCTACTTCTCTGTGTTCTCTGAAGATAAGCTTTATATTCCCACCCCTGGGAGGTCACGCAATGAATTCATTCCCTCCTCCCCTACTGGCCTGGGAGGGGGGAACCCCGAAGAGACGGACGGAAACTCAAGGGGCTGAAGCCCCTGGGACTCCTCGAGTAAGGAGCTCCTAACGCGGCTTGGGCCCTCCAGGACCCCCAGGAGCCCGAAGCTGAGCTGGGCCTGCAGGAAGCTGTTGAGTCAACAGCCGGAGGCACCTCGTGTCACCACGACCTCATTTCACCGCTAACGAGGCCACGATCCCCCGAGACCCCCAACCTGCCCCCCTCTGCCTGTTTGCCTGGCGATCTGGGAAGGGCTGGATTGAGGAACTGAGGGAAAGACTGACGGACACTGCATAAGAGCGCGTCTTCGTGTCTGGCTGTGACTGCGTGTCTTTGTGTGTGTCCTTTTGTCTATCTGTCTCGGTGTGTCGTGTGAGCCTGTGTGTATGAGAGATTCGGAGTGTGTTTGTGTCTTGGTGACAGTGCGTGGGCGTGTGCCTGGGTGTGAGACGCCCTGAATGTGTCCGTGTGACAAAGTGACAGATGTGTGTGTGTGTGTGTGTGTGTGTGTGTGTGTATCTCGCCCCCTCCTATTTCCTCCTCTTCCCAATTTCTATTCCTCTCTCCTCTCCCGGCCTGGCTCCCGGCTCCGCTGCCTCCATCATCTCCATCCATTATTGAAGAAACAGCCGCGTCCGCTCCAATCACATCAACAAATCCCCATCACCACCGACACCCCTCTACCCCCCTCACCAGGGGCGCAGGAGGGGGAGCCAAGGAGTTAGGGGGGATCAAAGACGTGCTGTGTGGGGAAGAGGGAGCAAGGGCTGGGGGAATATAGCTCACGACCTCATGCCCTGAGCCGAAGGGGAGGAGGGCTGGGACCGCGGGCCGGGATGCCTGGGTCCCCCAGCGGGAGAGCTCTTTGCATAAACAGATGGTGCGGATGTCTTTGTCTCTCTTGCTCTCCGTCTCCGCTCCTGTCTGGCTGATGCAATAATGCACATCTCGGAGCCTCGGGACCCAGCTCCCTTAATAGCGGGAGAGGGGGGTCAGGGAGAGGGGGACGGCGAGGGGAGAGAGAGGAGGATGTACCAGAAGGGGTCTCGATCCCCACCTACATACCTCACCCCCCCTCACTAGGGGCGCAAGCCGGGAGCCAGGCCGGATACAGGGACTGACACGGAAGAGGAAACAGGGGAACTTGGCCCCAGGGATGTTTGGGGGGGTGCCGCCCCCGCGGGGTTAAAGCGGGGGGGGGGGGGGGGAGGAAAAGAGAGGCAGAGACAGATGGGCAGAAACAGGAAAGGTAAGATGAAGTTGGTTAGAAGACTTGGGAGATGAAGGTTTTGGAGCAAAATGCCAGGACCTTGGATAGCGCCCTAGAGGGAGGTGTTGAAAGCGGGGGTAGCATAGATGGAAGGGGGGGGGGGAGTGAATGCCATAGTTTCTCCCTTACCTCCCCTGCTGCCCACACCCAACATGCCCCTGACCAGCCACCTTTTCTCCCTACCGAGGAGTTTGCCAGAACTCTCCAGAACTGGAAGTGTCAGTTCAGCCACTGGGCTCAAATGCCCAGGGAGCCCCAGATTCTAAGTCCTGCCCCCTCAATGTTCTGGAGATCTGCCAGAGTCGCCCCTGATTGCATTCCCATATTACCACTCCAGGTTTCAAGACACACACACAAGCACACACACTCCCTTACCTCCCCCCACCAAATGAACAGGGGTGGTTAACTAAGCTGAGGTGACCTTTTTCCTATTCTTGTCAAGAACTTTTAGTCCCTGGACCTCTTGAAGAGGCCCTTTTCTGTAGCTGGCAACGCCCTGGAGGGCAACTTGCACCTGGGCCAGCAGGTGGAGCTCTGAGGCTTTGCTCTGCACAGACTCTTAACACTGAGTAGCTCGGACCTAAAGCCTGGAGTGGGAACCCACATTGCACTTAGTCCAGTAGCCTCAGGACTTCCCCACCGGACCCAACTCATTTTAATATGCATCGGGGAGGACTGGTTGGATTAGAACATCCCCAATCAGCGCTAATTAGATTGAGTCGTCGGAGTACAACACCCCTCCCCCCCCAGTTTCCCCAGCTAATCCACAACTAATGACTTCTTAGGACCTGAGTCCTGTCCCCGAGTTGGCAACCTTCGCCCCCAGTGCTGGAACTAGGGAGGAGGAGGAGCTGTTAGCCCTGGGGGCAGAGCAAGAGAAAGACCTGGAGTCAGAGACAAGAATAAAAGGGGAAAGAAACTGAAACAACAAAGACAGACAAAAAATATTGAAGAGAGTAAGAAAGGGGCAAAAAGAAACAAAGAAAAGATGAGGAAGTGGCAGATAGCTGGAGAAGAAAGGGGATAAACGGAGAGACAGAGAAGACAGACTGGGAGAGGACAGACAGAGGCCCAAAGAGGCTTAGAAAGAGACCAAGAGAAAAGGGCCCCAGTCAAGGAAAAACAAAGATAAATTGGGGGGTGGGGTGGTAGAGCTAGAGAGATGGGAAAAGAAAATCAGAAATTATGGAGGGGGGAGGAAAGACAGAACCCAGAGCTTCCTCTGAGAAATGTGGATGATAGAAAAATGAAGGGGGGAGATACAGAATCTGAGGGAAAATGGTCGCAGAGAAGTAAGGGACCTTCTCTGAGCTCTTCCTGAGATTGACCAGCTCAGGGATCCAGAGTGACCAGGAAGGAAGATGGTGGGAAGGGGAGGCCAGGAAGGATGCATAGAGCAGAGGAAAGCCAAAGCCAGCACTAAAGAGAAAAAACTGGCTAAGAGCTCTCCAAACTCAACAACAGAAAAATAGGAATCAGGAAAGGAGGCTTGGGTAGACTGGATCCTTCTAGCTTCATCATACTCTGCCCTTGAATTAGAATAAGTGGTGGTCTTTCTCCCTCTGATGCTTAACACAGTCTCTTCACCTCGTATTTTTTCCCTTTATCTAAGTTCTTTTTCCATGATAGGAGAGGTGGGGAATGAGATTTCCATTCTGGGGTCACCCTCTTTCCTTCCCCCACATCAGCACCTCCTCCATTCCCCCAGCTGTGGGACATACCAGAACCAGATGTGCAGTCCAGCTGTGGCAGAGGCAAGAATAGGATGTTTGATTTTTTTTTT
>NW_027185715.1:1740476-1770425 GCF_028583685.1 Petaurus breviceps papuanus | reverse complement strand
TCTCTCTCTCTCTCTCTCTCTCTCTCTCTCTCTCTCTCTCTCTCTCATCTCTTTGTTCTCTGTGTCTCTGACATTTTATCTCATTATCCTCAGAGAGGCTGAGACAACTGGACCCCTCAGCCTAATTACCTAGTAGCCTAGCTGCTGTCATTGACAAGAAGAGGGGAGTGGGGGGAGAGGAAGGAAGTTGTCAGACTTGCAGGTGGTGTGGGCTGAGAAGCAGACACTGGTGAGCTGATGGGGGTCTGGAGGGTAGAAATCCCAAAGGAAAAGGGATTATTGGAGAATGCATTGTCAACCATTGGGAGTGTGATCCCTGGCTCCAAAGTATCAGGGGGCAGGCAGAGGATTGATTTCCAAGGGAGAAACCCAGCAGTGTGTCTCTGAAGTAGAATGTCCCCTAACAATCAATCCACCCAGACTGAGGTTTCCTACTTGCACAAAGGCAATGTATAGCTTTTCCTAGCCTGACCTGTCTTGCAGGGTCTGCTTTCAAGTCTCAGGGCAGTGGAGGGAGGGGCCATTTCCAACAAACACATGATCCAAAATGTAGAGACTGCAGTGAAGAATTTCTCCCTCCCATTCTCCTCAGAAACACCTTCTCCCACCAGCACTGTTCACCCACAGGTGGCCTGCAGATAGCTATTGTTTTTAGGTATCTCTCTTTTTGGGATTCTTGGTTTTTGTCTGTTTTCCTCTATGCTTCTACCTACTCTCCAATCACTAATGTGAATTCTGTCACTCTGCTCTCTCTTCCCCTTCCTGTCATCCTGTTCTCTCTTTTTTGTTTGCTTTCTTTTCCCTCTCTCTTTCCCATGTCTATTAAGAATGACTTCCTCCCACTCCCTTCTCCTCTCTCTCTTCTCCGCCTTTCTCTCTTTCCTCATTCCCTTCTTCCTCTCATCTTTACAAGAAGGAAGAGAATGAATAGTATACTTCCCTTGATGGATCTATTGGTTCCCTAGTCTTCATTCCAACACCCCTGATGATAGGGGTGTTTCTGACCAAGAAATGTTCCCTAAACTGAATGTATACCTGTAGGTCCAACTGGGTTTCAAATCTTCATGAGAATCCAGATCCATGAGCCCAAAGCAGAATTTGAGTGTGGTTCTCCTGAATCAGACTTCTTTCATCTGTCAGGGTCCTGGTTCCAACAGGTGTGAGAGTTTTCTATACTTTATACTTTCTGGGACTCATTTCCCTCCCCCCCAAAAAAAGGAGCTTCCTCATCTCCACTACCAGACCTCCAAAACTTTCCCCTGCAGACTAGGTTCTTAGGAGAGGGGAGAGGATTGGGATGGGGAAGATTTTGCCCTTCTGTCACCCTAGCATGTCTCTGGTGACAATGTTGTTGAGCAATTAGTTTAATAAGGGGGGGGGGTGTGGCTCCCATCCCCAAGTCCCTAGCTTTGATCCCAAGTCTGATCCAATGGGAGCTGAGAAAGAGAGTTCTGGGATTGTCATGGGGAGGGCAAGGTCTCTGAATTTCATGGAACCATCACAGGGCCCCAGCCTTTATCTCTAAGCCCTTCAAAGCCACAGAAACCTCTATATCTCCCTTTCCCCAGACTTCCAGGTCTCTGGGCCCTGTTGCAGATGTTCTGGGCCCTGTCACAAGACCTACATCCCCTGTCAATTATTCTTGGGAGGGGTCTCCAATTTTGAGCAACCCTCGGTCAGGTCTTGGCTCCTGCTGGTCCACCAGACCACCTCTCTCAAAGAAATTCTAAACCTGGGGGTCCGAGGACCCCGAAAGAGTCCTTGATAGATTTCATGGAGTCCTATACTTGGATGAGAAAACAATTGCATTTTTATTTTCACCTCCCTTAACTGATTTTATGTTTCTTTCAATTAGGGATTTGAAAAACCCCACAGCCTTATTCTCAGAAGGTATGTATGGGTTTCAATCGATTATCAACGGGGTACATGATGCAAAAAAAATTAAGAACCCCTAGTCTAGTTGAATGGGGTCCAAAGCTTCAGCTGACTGGAGACAGAAATTGCTGTACCCTGTCCTCAACCCATTTATTCTTCCCCAATTCGACCTCCTTTCAGTTTTCCTGGCTCAAAAATAGGGATTTCCTGCTCCACACCCTCCTCAACTTCTTCCAAGCCCCAATTCTCAAAAATACTTTGGCGCTGTTCGGGTATGTTTGCTCAGAATGTGAGCGTCCCGGGCTCGGGCTGAATTGGGCAAGGGTGTATTCCTGTACTGGGAAGTGTGGGAGGTGGCATCCCATTCCAGACGCCAGCCCCCTAAACCCTTGTCCAAGTCTTTTCGCAGCTCCGCCGCTGGAGGAGAGAGGAGGAGAGTGGAAGAGGTGGAGGAAAACTCGGGGCTGGGCTGAGTTGACCCCTCCCAGAGCCCTGGGCAAATGGGGTGGTAACCCAGGAGGAGAAAAAGAGTGGAACTGGAAGAGGAGGAAGAGGAGGAGGAGAAGACGGGAGAATACAGAGGCAACATGTTGGGAACCAAATTTTGGGACCGTTTCATCCGGCAGATCAAGAGAAACCCCGGAGTGAGTCCCATTCCCTCTGTGGGTCCCCATATTTGCCTCTCTCCTCGTTCCGCATCCCTGCCCCTCTATCCCAATATTTTCCAAGTTCTTACCCTGCTAGCCCCATTGTCTGTTAGTAACTGTCCCTCTTTCTAGTTTCTTCCATCCCCTATCTTTCCCCCCCCCCCCTTTCCTCTCCCTAGCTATAGCTTAACTGGGTTTGAAGGAAATGGGCCTATGCTGGCAAGGGAACAGAACAATCTAGTTGGGATGGGAGGATCCCGGAGGGTTAGCAGAAGTGCGCAACCAAGAGATCTAGGGAAGGAATCTGAAAATGGACCCTCGTCTCCCTCGGGTCCTCTTATGAACGAGAGGGCTAGGGAGGCCGGGACTAGCCCTCATCTGTTAGATGAGCCCTGCGGAGGTGCGGGGCGCGGAATGTCCAGAAGTTGAGGGAACCTCGGAGACAAGAATAAGGGGCCCGATTCTCCTCGGGGTGAGAGGAAAGAATGTCCCTCTGAACATCTCCCCCATTAACGCCCTCATCCTTCTCCAACTCCCCCACGCCAGCTTATCCCGCTAATCAGCTTCATTGGCCTGGGGATGGGCAGCGCCGCACTTTACCTGCTTAGACTCGCCTTACGCAGCCCCGACGTCAGGTAAGGGCCTAAGGGAACTAACAGGGACGCCACCCAGGAGGCTTGGCTTTAGACTGGGAAATGGGGGCAAAAGGGGGAGAAAGAACTTGCTGGGGATGACGGAGGTATTGAGAAACCCCACACGCGAAGCCTCGGCTGCGGGGTTCCCTGGACTGGACTAGCCTTTGGATATCCTAACCCACCCACGGTGCTCAGACTGTAGGACTCGAACCTGGCTCTCCCTGCGCCCTTCCCCCGCCCACTTCATCCAACAGAAGCCTTGGGCCCAGCTCAGGTGGTCCGGGTGACCGCGCCGAGCTCCCTGCCCGGTTGCCATGGCGACGCCACTCTGCCCGCGGCCGGGCGTTAGGGCTGGCGGCTGAATTGCCGCCGCGGGGGATGGGACCCTTCCTCACTCCGGGAAGCAAGCTAGGGGCAGATCCAGTGCGCTTCCTGGCCCCAGCCCCAGCTCGCAGTCTTCTGTTTCCTACCCCCGTATCTCAAGCCTTAGACACCCCCTCCAGACATAGTACCCATGCCATTCTCCTCCTGCGCCACGCTACCTCCAATTTGGCCACAGCTACCACCCCCTCCACCTCTTTCCAGCAATATTACCTTCTCCCTCCCCCCATCCCCCGCCCCTCCCCTGCTCTGTTTTGCGAAACTCGGAAAGTGCAGGGCTTGGAGAGGTATCCCTGAGCTAGAAGGAGGAGGGGGTGGCCGGGGGGCTGAGCTGTCAGCTGCCAGCCCCACGCTGACAGCGGTGACAGGCTGCCTGTCGCCCGCCCCGTCAGCTTCTTCTAACATTGTGCCCCTCCCCCCCCACCTCCCACCCTGTAGATCAGTCTCTGTCAGGGAAAACAGCCCCCTCCCTCACTCGATCCCCTGGGAGGGAGGACCCTGAGGCAAAGAAAGCGGGAAGGAGTCAGGGCTTCCGAAGAAGGGCCCCTTTATTTACCTAGCCCCTTCTTCCCTGCCCTACCCTCCTCAGCTGGGACAGAAAAAACAACCCAGAGCCGTGGAATCGCCTGAGCCCCAATGACCAGTACAAGGTAACACCCACCTCTCCCCATCTTTCCCCTGAGTCCGCCGCCCCTCACCCACAACACAGTCCCCTTCCGGCCTCTCTAAGGCATCCCGTCGCTTCGTATTCTCCACCAGGCTTGGAATTCCAACCTTTACCACTCATCTCCCTCATACTCTCCCGGCCCTTCCTTGGAGATGGGCTCCCAGGGCCCCTTTCCGTGAAGTTGGGAGCAATGCCCGGGGGACAGGTTGGGGGCCCGGCACAGGGTGAACATCGTTTCTGCCCCTCCCGCAGTTCCTCGCCGTCTCCATGGACTACAAGAAACTGAAGAAGGACCGGCCGGACTTCTGACGTGGGGAGGTCTCTAGGGGGGGCGTAGGTGTGGGTGTTCTTGCAGTGGGACTGAGGTCCAGTGCCTGTGACCGCCTGGAGCAGGGCCGAGGGGGGAGGGGCAGCAGACTGGGTGTCTCGATGCCAATAAACACCGTCACCGAAGTCCGACGTCTAAGAAGCTGGGGTACGGGGCTCCATGCCTGGGGTTCTTCCTGCCTGGGCCTGGCTTCTCAAGTCAATCGGGACCACTGCACTGTCTGCTATAGTCCTGGGTTCCCACGCTCTAGGGGAACTGGGCTTCCCACCCCCGATGTTCCGGACAGCGGAAGCACCTCTGACACAGCCCAAATCCCAGGCGTCGGCAAGGAAGGGAAAGTACCAGGATCCCCACCCCCACTCCCCTCTGAGGTTAGGGACTGAGGGTGGAATCCGAAATCGAGAGACACAGAAGGCACACGGCCTGATGCCGGAGGGCAGATCGTAGTTCGCTCTTCGAGGCACCAGGCCAGAAGCTTTCGTGTCAGACGTGCACCAGAGGCCCTCGCTGGCTCCACTTCTCCCCTGGGCACAGGCTCAGGGGGTGGGTCCAGCTGCCTTCTTTAGCCCCACCCTCACCAGAACAGGCAGTACGTGCCATCCCCCCTGTCCTCTCCACTTAAAACTCCGAGGTGGCCAAGGAAGGCCCAGCCAGTATGCTAACCCCTTGCCAAATGCTCAGACCCCCCCCAGCTTCTCTCAGTATCTTCCTGCCCCAGCCCCCATCTCACAAGTGGCTCACCCAGGGATAGCTCCCACATCTCTTCCTCATCCACTCCCAGTCCCCTCCCTTCCCCCAAACCCCAATCTCGGGGGATCAAGCAGAGGCAGCCGTGGGCAAAATACAATTTCATTTAACAAATTGAATTTGCTGCGCCTGCTAATCACGTCTGGTGTCGGCTCTGATCAGAGTCAGAGGGAGGCAGACCAAGCCCCATGGCCCCATGCCCCCAGGGAGGGAATACAGAATGTGAAGGCGGGAACACAAGTCAGCCTGTTACCCATCTTGTCCTGTCCCCACCCCACCCCCAACTGAAAAACAAGAGACAGTTGTAGCATTTTTATTAGATTAAAAAAAAAGAGGCAGGTCTATCTTTGAGCCCCTTCCCCCCATCCAAAGAGCTCATCTGCCCCCTTCTAACTCTAGGAAAAGCAGAGGGAACCAGAGAGTAAGGTATTTTCAGTTAATGTGTTAGGAAAAAGAGGGCGGCAAGAAGATACATCACATCTACCTTGTCCCAAACTTCCAAAGAATATTAGAAAACTCAGCTACAAACTTAGTGGGCTGGGGAGAAAGTCCCCTTTCAGGACCAATGTCATTCTTCTTCCCCCAGAGAAAAACCGGAGTAAGAAGGTGCTTCTCCCCAAATTCGATTAGCAGGAAGGGACAGGTATCACCCAGTTCTCAAAAGCAGAGAGGCAGCATGGCCCTTTAGCGCTCCTCAAAGCCAGGCATGGGAAAGGCCCGGGCGAAATCTTCCACCCGTTGCCTGAGACTGGCCAGGCGCTGTCTTGTTTCAGGATCATTCAGAAGAAACGATTTGAAATCTTGGAGCTTCCCTGGAGGTTGGGAGGAAGATGGTAGAGGGGAGAAAAAGGGATGGTGTGAGAGAAATGAACAGAAGGGTTCCTACCTGGTCTCCCCTCCCAAACACCCTTGACCAAGGGACCCTGGAAGAACAGTAGATTGTTGGGTGAGCAGTTCTCAGGGAGTGACTAAAGGGGAGAAAGGACCAGAGAAACCAGCTCAAGGATGGACTGTGGGCAATCAGGGGCCTCAGCCAGACCACTCACTCACCTGTCTTGTTCTTCACATCTAGTCCAATGTGAACTCCCTCATCAATAAAGTTCACCACTTGCCGAAAGTCATCTTCTCGAAAGTGTCGAGATGTTAAGGCTGGGGCCCCTGTTTAAGCAGGAAAGGTATTAGAGAGTGCTGGCTAGGCCATACTCCTGATCACAAACTCACATCCCTTGATTGTATGGGTGAGGGACGGGCCTCTTCTCATTCTTTTCCTCAGTGCCTATGCTAGGTGGGAGGGGCAGAAAGACATATGACACCTCCCCAGGGCTCCTCCCTGGCTTGAGGCACAAGCCCTCCCAGGGTCACTCATGGTTGTCCCCTCCTCCCCACATACCAAGTCTGAGTCCCCCTGGGGTGATAGCACTCCGGTCCCCTGGACAGGTGTTCTTGTTGGCGGTGATAGACACCAGTTCCAGAACTCGCTCAGCCCTTGCTCCATCCAGTCCTTTGGGCCGAAGGTCAACAAGAACTAAGTGATTATCGGTGCCGCCTGAAAGAGGAAAATGGGGTAAGATGGGGTTGGGGGATGAGCATCCAGACTCAACCCTCCAATGCACACTAACAGTAGCTCCCATGAGCCCTCACCAGACACCAAGGAGTAGCCCCTCTGGAGAAGTTCATCGGCCATGGCTCGGGCATTCCGAAGGACCTGCTGGGAATACTCTCTGAACATTGGGGTATTGACCTAGGAGGGGCACAGAGGAGATAAGTATCAGCACCCAGCAAACACCTGTATTCACACCTACATCACCTGTGAGAACAGAAGGGTCTAGGATCAGATCAAGTGCCAGGAGAGAACCTCTAGTCCAGGGGTTCTTAATTTGGGGGTCCAAGAATTTTTCAAAAAATATTTTTGGGGCAGCTAGATGGCACAGTGAATGGAGCACTGGCCTAGGAGTCAGGAGGACCTGAGTTCAAATTTGGCCTCAGACACTTAACATTTACTAGCCATGTGACCTTGGGCAAGTCACTTAACCCCAATTGCCCTGCCCTCCAAAAAGAAAGAAAAAAACAAATGTTGTTAATTACCTTCCCCTGATCCTGAAGGCTTTTATATTCTGCTCCAATCCCAGCCCCAACAAATGGACCTCTTTTTTTTCTCCCTTCTCCCTCCATGGCTACTCTAGCGATAATAAAAGATGAAAAATAAAGGACTCTAGCCTAACATCCCCTCTTGCCTACTGCTATACAATAAATCTAGTCCTACTGGGATCCAGGCTGCCATGCCAAGGAGGTACAATGGGCTGATTCCACTGTCCATGGGGCACATTCACTCCAAGCCAACCCCTCCTATCAGAGCTGACCCCACCTACCTGCTTGAGGGCCACAGCAACAGCTGCAATGGCATGGTTATGGGGCCCACCCTGCAGGGAGGGGAAAACAGCAAAGTTGATTCGGTCCTCAAATGTGTAGGGGATCTCTCGCCCAGTTTTGGGGTCCACAGACTGCACCCCTTTGCGATAGAAAATGAGTCCTGACCTATGAGAAGAGAGAAAAAATGAGGTCAGGGGCCTGGTCTGTGTGGAGTTTGGGGTTGTGGGAGACATGAAAGGATTGACTGGGGTTGAGAACTTAACTGGGGTCGGAATTTAATAGAGGAAAGGACAAAATGGGAAGAGTCTGGCTCCCATTGAACCTTAGATGCCTAAGGTCTTCTGAAGTCAGGGTTTCTCTGACGGTTAAGTCACAGTGGGACTGGGGTTGGGAAGGGGGAAGACAGATCAGGTCAATTCCAGCTGTTCAAAAAGAGTAGGGGACCAGAAAAAGGGCATTATTCTGGGATTGTAAATTCGGGACAGAAGGGCTCAAGTGGAGAGTTCCTGGGAGAGAAGAAATAAGAATCTTCTGGGTAGACCCTTTCCCTTTCCCAGTTTCCAAGTGCATTCTCAACTGTTTTCCCATACTTTAAAAAAATCCTGTCAGACAGTTCAACATAGGGTTTTTGAGGGAGTCTGGTGACCTATCCCTACTCTCAGAGGGCTGTGTGTGTGTAAGTAAAAATGGAAACCGTAGAGAAGGGAAGAAAATTAGTCTCTTGAGGGGCTCTCAGCAAAGTGGAATACCCAGGGGCAAGCTCTGACCTGGCCCCACGCAAGGTCTTGTGGGTGGTGGTTGTGACGATATCTGCATGGTCGAAAGGTGAAGGGATGACTTTGGCAGCCACCAAGCCACTGATGTGTGCCATGTCCGCCATCAGATGCGCTTTGACCTCATCACACACCTAGAAGAACAGGAGATCAGCATGGTGGGGAGTGGGAAGAGTTACTGAAGTTGGACCCAACCTGGGATATCTCCACAAAGGGATATCCCCAAGCTTGCTCTGACTCACCTCCCTCATTCGGGCATAATCAATGAGACGAGCATAGGCGCTAGTGCCTGCAATGATAAGACGTGGCCGGAAGAGCCGGGCAGTGAGAGCCAGCTGGTCATAGTCAATGAGGCCAGTCGAAGGCTGAACAGATGGACAAATGGATAATTGAGACTCTGGGAGTAGGGAAGAGAACAGCAATTCTCTCCTCCTCTCAACCCTTGAGGTTTCGGAGGTGAAACCTCTCCTGTCTTCCATCCTGCCTCCAATATCCCATGCTTCCTTCACCTTCTGTCACTCACATTCAGTTTATATGGCATAGATTCAAAGAAGATGGACGTGGCTGAGATTCGCTTGACATGGGACATGTAACCGTGAGTAAGGCTAGGGAAGAGAAAGAGAGACAAGCCAAAGAGATCTCAGAGCAGGGAAAACAAAACCCCAAAACCCAGGCTCCCCATCCCCACATGGCCAAATTCCTTTCATTGCTTGTGTCCTAAAATCTCTTCCTCAACTCAGGCCCCCATTCCCTTCCCCCACCCCAGGGAAATTCCACTTAAGCAAATTACCCCTCTAGCTTTCTAATTTCTGAGCCCTTGGGCCTAGCTTGTCCTAGCTGCTTCCTCCCTCTTCCCCACAGCTCCCCTCAAACTCACTGGCCTCCATCAGGCAGATCCAGTCCCATGATCCTGTCGTGGGGCTGCAGGACAGCAGTATAGGCAGCCAGATTGGCTGGAGACCCTGAATATGGCTGGACGTTGACTCCCCATCTGTTGGGGTCAAGGTCAAAGGCCTCTAAGGCACGTCGCTGACACAATAGTTCAATCTCATCGACAACCTCTGATCCACCATAATACCTGTCATTGAGGAGAAGGGAAGAAATGAAAGGGTTAAGTTTGGACACAACAGGGTGCTTTAGTTTATTGCCGAAGGGGTGTCATACCCCCTTCAATGTACCTATTTCAACTGAAATAGCAAGCAGGAGAGAGAGAGAGAGAGAGAGAGAGAGAGAGAGAGAGAGAGAGAATGCAAGGGGGGGGGTGCTCTGAAAGGCTAGGTTCACTCCATCCCCCCTCCCACAACTCCAGCCTCCTGACTCTGGTCCCCTCATCTCACCTTTTGCCAGGGTATCCCTCAGAATACTTGTTGTTTAGACAGGAACCCAAAGCCTCCAGGGCTGCTCGGCTACAGAAATTCTGAGATGACAGATATGGGGAGAAAGTGTTATAAGGGAGCACCCCACCTCATCCCAGTTCCCTAAAATTATGATGCCAGGTCAGCCTGATCCTTCTTTCTACTACAGCCAATGCTGTACCAAGGAGAAAAATACAGTTAATGCAGGGATAACTTCCTTTTTTTGCTTTTTGGAGGGCAATTGGGGTTAAGTGACTTGCCCAAAGTCACAGGGCTAGTTTTTGTGTTAAGTGTCTGAGGCTGGATTTGAACTCAGGTCCTCCTGACTCCAGGGCTGGTCGGTGCTCCATTCACTGTGCCACCTAGCCGAACCCCCCCCCCCCATAACTTCTACATTAAAACTTTCCCCATCAAGATTTGAATTTATGATAGGTAGGTATAAGAAATTAAATGGGAATTTTGGGGGAGTTTTGCAGAAGCTACAGATAACACACAAAGAGTTTAGAAACTCAGAAATATATAAAATATATATGAAATACATAAAATACATACTACTGTATGTCATCAACATAGTTTATCTTTTAATACCATAATAATTCGGATTTCTCTGGAACAAAAGGAGGGCCAAAAAATTTTATGTGGATTTTTTCAGATTGAAGGGGCATTATGCCCCTAACCCTGGATGTAAATAACTGTAGTGAAAGAGCTGTTTCATCTAGAGCTGAGGTGTCTAACTCAAGCCTTCAAAACTCCCAAAGATAGTTTGGAAAAATTTAACAAAACAAGAATACAATACAACTGGGGCCTGGGGATCAGATCCGGGGGCACAGATACTTAGCACCACACCCAGAAATAACTGGCCGTGTAACCTTGAGCAAGTTACTTAACCCCAATTGCTAAAAAAAAAAAAAAAAAGAACACAATACAACACAGATAATGTTAATTTATGGCTTTCTCGGTCAAATGCTTCCTGCAGGCATGAAGAGATCCAGTTCAATCAAGAATAAGACACCAGGGTCCTTGGAAATCAGTTACAACACCCAACCCCAACCCAGAAATATCCCTGCCCCCAGGTGCACCTACCTCAGAGGCAATCAGCTCTAGGCCCCGACATTGTCTATCCTTCTCTTTTTGTAAGAGTTCCCACATCTCAGGGTCACTATCAGACAGGCTTTCCTGGCCTGTCCAGCCTCTGGAGGCCTCTCCAGCCTGGGCTTTGGCTGCCTCTCCATGCTGGGCCCGAAAAGTCACCTGAAACAGCTGACTGCATCTCTGGAAGGGCTGCCAGGGCAGAGAAAAATCACATACATACACCCACAGACTCCATAACCCAGACCAGGATGGGGAACCTTTGGCCACAAGGCCACTAGGTCATCAAGGGCGGCCCTTTGACCGAATTCAAACTCCCAGGAATTTGTTCTGTGAAGTCTGGATTCAGTCAAAAGGCCTCCCTTGAGGACCTAGAGGGTCACATGTGGACTGGGGCCAAAGGTATCCCACCCCTGACCCAGACTCAGTCACTTCTGCCCTACCCCCACTGTCTGCCTCAGATCAGCAGAGCCTGGTCATTCCTGAAGACAGTTTTAGAGGGCAAAGTTCAGAAGAAAGTCCAAGGGGGGTGGCTCTGATTTGATCCACTCCGCTGAAACAGCAAGGGGGGGAGGGGAGCTTCCCACAACTAGGCAAAGTTTAGAGTCAGCGTTTCTAGAGCCATAGTAAACCAGCAGCCTCTGGCCCTTTCTATCCCCCCACCCCAAGGAAACTCTCCCTAAGTCCTACGTAAACACAGTAAGGCAGGCAGAAGAGACGGGAGGCTCCAGGTTCTAAGTCTGCAGCCCCGGAGGCAGGGCTGATGCAGGACCCAGCCTGTATTACTGGTCTCCGCTGTAACAGGCACCGTTAATCCCTGATGACTTGGAGATGCAGACGAGGCACCAGAATGAGGACCACACACTGCCCCTGTCATCCATATCCCACCCACCCTGATGCAACCTGCCCCGGACAGTTGCATCATTGTTTTTTTTTTTTACTTCTGTGCTGGCATGGGGTGGCTCCCTGCAGGCTAAGGGGATCCCTCACATACTGGGCTGTCTGGAGCAGAAAGGGGGTGGGTGGGGGTCTCAAGGCCGCCCGACACAACTGGAAGGGCTGCAATTACCTGTCCCATCTCTCCCCCACCCCGTCCACTCCGGGACACCTGCAGCCAGGCATCCACTCCCCATGAGTCGGGGGAAGGAACAGGGGGACCCTGCGCCCCCTTTCAGTCTGGTGGTAGTCTGGAGAGAGAGGGGTCCTGAAAGTTGGGGCGCTCCAACAGGTCGATTCTGGCCACATAGCGGGTGTCCCTTCCCCGTGCCACGTGACCATGGCTGGGGGTGAGCAGGACCCCAACTGCCTATCATGGGGAGAGAGGACACTAGCTCTCAGAACTCCGAGTCCCGGGCCTGCCCTTTCCCATCACCCCTATAACCCACCCCCCACCGCGGGCCACGTGCTAGAAAGTGCAGGGCAGAGAAACCCCAGGCCCGGGGCAAGCCCACGGGGGAAGGGGGGGGAAGTGTGTGCAGTGTGAAGCTGCCTCCAAGGCCCGGCCACCCCTGGCCTTACCCGGAATGCACGAAGCAAGGGGAAAGTTAACATCGCGGTTCAGAGACTCAGCAGGTCCTGCTAAGCACCTGGGCCCCCAGCAGATCGGAAAAAGAAGGAGGCAGGGGCGCATGCGCTAGAAAAAGACTGGCTCGTAGCTCCCGGCTTTAAGATGAGGCGGAGCTAACACATGCGCAGAAGGGCTCCGGGCTTTCTGGGAGTTGTAGTTTTGTAGGCGTCTTCCGTTGTTGTTTCCAGCTCAGACAAATTGGGCGGGTAAGAGTAGGGTTGTGGCGGGAAAGAGCGTGTGTTGGGTCTCCTCGTTTGGGAGAAGTTACAATATTAAATTCTTCCTTCCGAGATTTATATCTGGTTTTCCGTAGTCGTTTGCATGTTGTATCCCCATTTCCCTCCCACATTAAATTGAAAGCTCCTTGAGGGGAGGGACTGTTTTTGCCTTTCTATCCCCATAACTTAAGGGGGCCTGGCATATAGTAAACGTTTTATAATTACTTCCTGATCGACTGACTGCAGGCTCCCTATTCTTTTTTTTGGGGGGGGGGGGGGAAGTTGAGGTTAATTGACTTGCCCAAGGTCACAGGGCTAGTTTTTGTGTTAAGTGTCTGAGGCCGGATTTGAACTCAGGCCCTCCTGACTCCAGGGCTGGTCAGTGCTCTATTCACTGAGCCAACTAGCTGCCCCAGGCTCCCTATTCTTAGCCCTAAATCACAGCTGGGTCACAGATAAGATTCAAACTTGGGTCTTCTAATTCCACAGAGCCTTTAATTCTATCCCACCCCCTCTATTCCTCCCCCTCCCCACCCCCATCCCCTATCTTCAGTTTTGTCCTGGGAGCCCCCAGGGTTCTTTACCTGCTTCATATAAATATGCTCAAGTCTTCCCCATCCTTAAAAAAAATCTTCACTAGACCCTAGCACAAATTATGATCCAAGCTATGACCCTATTATCTTTCCTCCCTTTCTAAATTCCCAAGAAAAGGCTGTTTACACCCTTTGCCTCATCTTTCTTCTCACTCACTTTTAACCTTTTTCAATCTGGCTTCCAACCTCATCACTCAACTGTATCTGCCCTCACCAACATCATTAATGAGCTCTTAATTGTCCAATCTGAAGGTCTTCTCTCAATTCATATTCTTGAGCTCTCTGAAACATCTGATGCCACTGACCAGCCTTTCTGAGTTTTTGTGATACTGATCTTACTTGGTTCTCCTACATGCAGGCTTTCTCCTTTTCAGTCTCCTTTCAGGATCATCATTCATATCCTGTTCCCTGACTGTGGATATTTCCAAAGGCTTGTGCTAGGCTCTCCTCTCTGTCTCTTTCTGTCTCTGTCTTTCACTGTTTCTCTCTGTCTCTCTCCCCTTCACCCCTCTTCTCTCAGTCTCTCTGTCTTTTTCTGTCTGTCTTCCTCCTCTCCCTCCCATGGGTTTCCTTAAGATCTCTATAGTGATAACTCCAAGGTCTATATTTTCAGTATGATATAGTGGATTGGGAGCTTCCCCTACTCATGAAATCATTGGTCTAGTCCCTAATAGTGCTACAGGGGACTGTATTTGAAGTGAAGAAGATCTGAGTTCAAATTTCACCTAAGATCCTTACTGGCTATGTGACCCTTTCTTTAACATCTCTCTGTCACTTTTTCCTCATCTATAAAATGATGGAATTGAACTAACTGGCCTTTAAGATCCCTTCCATTTCAAAATCTGCCACCCTGGCTTTAATTAAGTCCTGTATCATCAGTTTCCTACTAGATATTTCAAATCAGATTTCCTTTGAACTTGATATTTCTGAAAATGAACTCTTTCCCTCCAATCTCACTCCTTTTCTGAACTTTGCTGTTTCTGTTTAGGGTGCCACCATCTTTCTGGTCACTGAGGTGTGCAACCTTTGCGGCATCCTGAACTTATCACTCTCTCTCACCCCCTGTGATCATTCAGTTGCCATATCTTGTCATTTCTACCTCCATAACACTTCTGACAACTTTTCCCTCCTGTCAGCTCACACAGTCACCTCCCTACCATAGCTCCTCATAGCTTCTTTTCTAGACTTTTGAATAGGTCTCTCTGACTCAAATCTATTTCTATTCTAATCCATTCTCTACAAAATTACCAAAGTGAATTCTAAATTCAGGCCTGATTATATCACTCCCCCACTCAACAAACTCAATTGGCTCCCTAGTACTTCGAGGAACAAATGTAAATGTGTTTGATTGGCATTTGAAGTCCTTCACAATCTGGCTCCAAATGATCTTTTCAGCCTTATTGCATATTACTCATTGCCATGAACACTATGGTCCAGGCAAGTTGGAGCTCTTACATGACCACCTCTGTGACTTTGCAATGGTTATTCTCTCTCCTCACATCTGTCCCTCAGAATCCCTAATTTCCTTCAAGTGTCAACTCAGAAACTTTTCCTCATGCCCTAGCTTCTAGTGCCTTTCCCTCCCAATTTTCCTTTACATACATCTTATACACACACACACACACACACACACACACACACACGCATATCTTTGTACATGTTGTCTCCCTCACCTAGACTGTAAGCGTCTAGGCAACCGGGACCATTCACATTTTTGTCTTTGTCTCCCTTCAGCCTAACACAGTTCCTGGCTTACAGTAAGTGCTTAATAAATGCTTGCTGATTCTCTCTTTTTCACTACATCATGCTGTCTCCATTTCTCTCTAGCCCTTAACTTCCTCATCCATAAAACGATAGGGTCAGAACAGGGTTCCTTAGGGTTTCTTTCAACTGTGGTAGTCTATAGAACATCCGAACAGTAGAATGGATTGTTCATGAAGTAATGAGCTCTCCATCACTGGAGATGTTCGAGCAAAGGCTGAACCACTTTTCAGGGATGTTGGAGGAGGAGGCTGATGCTTCTGGTACCCAAGTAGACTAAATGACCCCTAAGGTTCCTTTCACTCCAGAATTCTGTGATTTTTTCCGGCTCTGAAGTTCTATGACCATCAAAGGTCCTGTGACCATCAAAGGTAGCCTGGAAATGGAAAAGAAATAGTAAAAGGACAATGATGGGGCATGTAAAAAGAGAGTGGATAGAATAATCTCCTGCTTTGATGGGGATTCTTTTTTTTTTTTTGAGGAGATATTGGAGATAGGAGGCTTAGATGGTGCTCCTCTCCCCCCTCAGGTGAAAGTAATTCTTTCCTTCTCAAATTTCTCATAGTTCTCTCTGGCTCTCCCTTGTTTTTCCTATCACTTTATAACTTGTACCTTACTTATTTGGATGTACCTGGCATCTCCTTCTGTTAGACTGTAAGTTTCCTGAAGGCAGGTACTCTGTCATTTTTCAGCTTCACATGCCCACAATTTAGCATGTAACAGACACTTCCTATATCTTTGGGGAGCCTTTTTAGGACCAGTTGGGGAAACCACTTCCCTCAGCCCCCTCCATACTCCTCAGTCACTTCAAGTTGCCTCCTAGATGGTAAAAACATGCAGACAGACCTTGAGTTCATGAAGTGGTCCCTGCTTTGGGGAACCTATAAACAACATTTACAAAAACAGCCTGTATTCAGATTTCCAGGAAAAGATGCTGAGGTGGTAACAGCCTCTATCATTATCTTCAGGTTAAATCTCTCTCTCTATGTCTGTTTTCTGTTTCTCCTCTCTATGTCTCTCTGTCTCTGTCTCTGTCTCTCTCTCTCTCTCTCTCTGTGTCTCTTCCTCCCAATGCAATCCAAGCCTCTTCTCCATTTCCTGGTTCTTCACCTCTATGGCCATAGAGGAACAGGTCTATCTACCCTCCTCCCTTTCCCTCCCCATCCCCATACACTGGACTTGGCCTTCAAAGCCCTCCAGCTAGGGAACCCAGGTCTGTATGCTTTCTTTATATCATTTCCCTGGAGCTTGTGTCTGTAATAGGTCCTTTCCTCACCAAGACAGGAATCCTATTTTGAATCTCACCCACCTATATCTCACTTTAATGACTGCTTCAGTCCAGCTACCCTAATCTAGGGAACACTTCCCTTCCTCTTCCTCACCCCAGCTCCACCTGTCCCTAGGTGTTGAAGGACTGGAGAGGAAGGGACTCTACGTCTAAGCTTGTCTGCCTCCTCTGACAGCAGTCCCCCAGGGCAGAGGGGGCTTTGGGTATTGGAGAGCTGTTAATGAAGCTGCTGCCAATTAACGCCTGGGCAGGGGTTAGAGGCAGATAAAATTAGCTACAGCTACAGAAGGAGGGCGAAGTCTAGGGTTGGGGGCTGGCAGTTGGGGATAGCCAGAAGACTCAAGGTGGGGGGTGGGGCATGTACCTGCAGCATTCGAACATCGCCACGTCTTCCCACCTACAGCTTGGGGGCCCACATCTCTTCCCCATCTCCTTCTTCCCCCCGGCTTCTTCTCTCCTTTCTCCCACCCCTGCCAGTCTGCAAACTCAGCGCCCATGAAATTAAGGAAGTAAAAGGAAGATCGATGGCTCCAGATGCCACAAACACTGTGAGCCCCTCCCTTCTTGCTCTGCTCCCGAGGCTTGTATGTCAGCTTAGTTGGGACAGAGCCTAATGGCTTGTCACCTCCCCTTCCTTTTCACCCAGACCCTCATTCTACCCTCTAGACCCCAGTCCCTTTCTTCCTCCTGTTCCCATCTGACCCACCCCCGACTAGTCTCCCTAATATCTATGTCCCCTCTCAGGTCTAACCTCCCTTTTCCCTACTCTAGCCAGTGTGTCCCCTCTGCAATGCGCCCTCTAGGGAACTGTGTGTCTCACTGATCTTAGAGACATCCTTCAGTGTTTCTCAGGCAGCAGCAATGTCCTCGGCCTTGTCTCTTTTCAGGGCTAGGTGTCCCTCCCCTTTCAAAGCTGACTTCAGTCTCCTCTTTTCTGTTACACTTTCAGTTTCCTCCCTTATTCACAGAGTGGGGAAGGAGGTAGCCAAGGTGATCCTCATGGTACCGACTTTCTCCCCAACTCCAGCCACCTCTGTAAAGGGCTCACACAGACTCATATTGGATTTGACTTTATTTTCTTCCCTTTTTATCTGACTTGGGGTGGGGGACATAGAAAAATAAGAAGCAGCAGGAGGGAGAGGCAGGATTGGGCTGGACACCACTGCCCATTGAAGAAGGTAAGCAGGGGGCAGAGTAGGACCAGGGGCCTAGTAATTCCCCCATCCTTCCAGCGATAATTTTTCTTCTGCCCCAACTGGGGTCTTGGGTGGTTACAGAGAGGTGAATGGATATAATAAGGGATCAGGCAGAATAAAGGTGGGGGCTAGACATTACAAGGGAAGGCCAGGTATTATAGGTGGCCAGGTAATACTAGGAGAGAGCTGGAGTATAAACATCTTGGGGGGCAGACTGGTATTACAGGGAGATAGGTCACAAGTTGTTGGGGAAGAGGTTGTTGACCAAAGTGAGTGCTTTGGAGGCTCTAAAGCCTAGGGCAGAGGAGATAGAAACCCTCATTGAACCACCTCCCCTTTTCTTCTCCCCTCACCCTGGGGAATTTGAAGGTGGTTGGGATGGAAGGGTTTGGGGTCTTCTTCGAAGGGAAGTGGACTAGAAGAGGACAGAGCCAAGGTGAGGTCCCTGGAATGATGGGCAGCCACACTTTTCTAAGGTGGAAGGGAAAACTCTTAAGAGGGTGAAGGAAAGGAGAGGTAATGGGGAACGAGATATAGGAGAGGACAGTAGTAGCCTTCATGTGGGACTTCCCCCAAATGAAAACCCCTCTTCCCTCACCCTTGCCCAGGTGCCAGCCAGGCCTCCCTTTCTCTGCTCTGCTCTTGCCCTCATCTGAAGAGATCCCAGGCAAAGGGAGTGTGGGAATATAGGGGATGTTTGGGATAAGGGGCTCTCTGACACCCTCATTTAGGGGACGATGAGGTTTGAGGGAAGCAAAGGGCAGTAGTTGGGGAACAGGGGGAGTCGCTATCCGAAGTAGGGGTGCTCGCTCTGGAAGTTGTAGTCCGGGCACACCTTCTGCACCAGTTTGTAGTCAAAGCTGAGGAAGGAGACGAAGATGCAGATAACTTTGAAGGGCTTGGCACAGAGCCACGCAGCCTGGCTCTGAGTGTGCTCGGTGAAACACACCTGCGACGGGTCGTACAGACAAGGGCGGTGCTTCCGAGCTCGATTAGTCTTCTCATACTCCACGTGGCAATTGAAGGCCCGAGACTCCTTAGCCCCGGGGACCCCCAGTGCTCCTCCAAGGGGGCCTGCGAGCGCGCCCCCTAGGGCACCTCCCAGCGTTCCCCCCGACGGCATCCCTAGTGATCCCCCCGAAGGCACCCCCAGGGGAGACCCCAGGCCAGGTAGGGCAGCTCCCTCCAGGGCCAGAGTGGACTGCAGAGGGTGAGGCGACGGCCCAGTAAGCAGAACACCCCCAAACTCTACAAGCTTGGACGGAGGCACAATACTGACGCTTAGGTTGCCCAGACTGGAGGAATTGTGCCGGAAGTAAACGCTGAAGGTGCCATTGACGTGGTCCACGATCTTGCCAGTCACCAGCAGAGAGAACTTGAGGGTATGCACCCGGAAATAGAAGTCCCCCCAACCGAAAATTTTTTTTGCCCTGGCTGCTTTGACCGAAGGCTTCCTCTTGGTGCGTTGTGCTGGGGGTGCTAAACCGGCTCCAGCCCCTCCAGGTCCCCCAGCCCCAGCCCCAGCCCCCGTGTAGTTAGTTGGCCAGGCCCAGTTCCAGGTGTCGGCTGCGCCATAGCCTTCAGAGGAACGCGGGGCCGGAAAGAGGCGTCCTGGGGAGCTCACTCCAGCCCCAGCAGGGCGAAGCTCCAGGTAACGCGGGGTCCGGGACACCGGGAGTTGTGCACTGGAGGCCTGAGGAGTGGGAGGGGGCAGAGAGAGGAGAGAGAGAGAAAGAAGGGAGGAGGTATTGGGAAGGTAAACAGGACCTCTTACTCCGGCTCATGCACCATTCTTCCCAGGTGGGCCCCCTTTTCGGTGAACCGTCAGGGGGAAAACAAACACTGTCAGCATAGCTTCCATATGTCTAATGCCTCTGTTTCCTTTTCCTTTCAACTCTGTCTACTGTTTTTCTTTCTGCTTCTCCTAAGCCATCCCCAGCCCCCTACCCCTTTATTCCTGGACCAGTTGACCTCTTCACCCTCCTTCCCCTTCTGGAGGAGAGAAGAGGAAGCCAGGTTCTGGGGTTTGTGGGGAGAAAGCTAAATAGGGCCGGAAGGACAGGAAGGTAGGGGGAAGCAAGGCCAGCCGCCTAGCACGGTCAGCTCCATCTGTGGCCCCCGTGTCTGCTCATTAATCAGGATGGGGGGGGGGCAGCAATCTATCAAAATCTGGAGGTAGTCTCAGGGGACGGGGGCGGGAAACTGCGACTCAGCAACTCAGGGCCCGGCCAGATGGGGCTGAGCCAATGCCGACCCCGGCGGGGGGTGGGAGCAGGGCAGAAGAGGCCGGCACCGAGTCGGCTCTTCTGCAGCTCCTGGCGTGGCCTCCCTACCCTCTCAAACTGCCCGCTGTATTTTATTTCCCCGTCAGAGGGGGGCGCTGCGGGGCCAGAGACAGAAGCTGGCTGCAGGTAGTGCTCCGAAGGTTGCCCCGGTGAGGGGCTTGTGGCAGAGCAGTCTTAGACTTCGAGGACTGAACCCCAACTCCAGTGATGCCCCAAATAAGCTCCTCACAGCCAGCTCCCGCTGGAGTGAGCAGGTGTGGGGAGCCTCTTGCCCCAAGGGGCTTGCAGAAAAGCAGGGGGAGGCAGGTGTGAGGGTCCTGCTCCTGTCCCCACCCGCGGCCCTACCTAGCCCGCTCCCCCGCCTTCCCCTCTCCTCCTGCCTGTCTCTCCGTGTCTCAGGTGGCGGCCGATCCGGTGAGACAGCGCTGGCGCGAGTACAAGATGGATCGAGAGGCGGGAGCGGCCGGGCCAGGCCCGGGCCATCAATTATCCGGGGGCGGAGGCGGAGGGGGGGGGGCGCGGGAGAAGAGGGTGCAGGGAATGAAGGAGACGAGGAGAGAGCGAGAGTGAAGAAATATGGAGAGGCTGGGAAGCTGGGGAAGAGGGAGGGAGGAAGGGAACGGTGCGTGTGTGTGCGTGTGCGTGTGTGAGTGTGTCTACACTGGGCAGTTGTGAGAATCCAACAGTGTGTACTTCCTCCGTGTGCGAGGCACAGGGGGGTGAGTGCACACACTTGAAGGGTGTGTGGACATAGTGCGTGTGGACATGGTGTAGACGTTGCCCTTGTGCACTGAAGGTGTTTTGGGAGTGTGTACACACCACGTGTGAACCTGGTGTGTGTTTGTATACGTTGTGTATGTACGCATTGTGTACACACCAGTGCGGGCCGGAGGCCCCAGGAGCCTTAGTGTGGGGGCTGGGGAGCCACAGATGAGCCGGAATCTCCGTCTAGCCGCCGCCGCCGCCGCCTCAGTCCCCGCAGCGCTGCGATCCCGGGTTATTAATGCCGCCGCCTTCTCATCATACATATTTATCGCCCCCCCTCCTCCCATCCCCCAGCCCTGCCCAGGTGAGGGGGGCGAGGGGCGATGAGAGCGTAAGAGACAGAGACTGAGCACTGAGCAGGGGAACGAAAAAGAGGGAAAGACAAGGAGGACCCCTTGGGCTGAGGTGGGGAGCAGAGGAGCTGAGCCTCGAGCTGGGGGTGGACCAAGGGAAGACGGGGGAACTCGGACTGGAGGTGTAAGACTGGGAAAGCCTGTGAGCCCTTTGGTCTACGGGATGAGCCCCTTGAGCTGGAAAAGTAGGGGTGATTGAGCAAGGGCTTGTCGAGCCCTTTGGGCCGGGAAAGAGGAGCGACAAAGAAGCGCTAGCCCGAACTGTGCCCATGCCCTTGCCCTGCGGAGAAGAAACCAAAACGTTCCTTCATCCCCACTCCCCTGTTGCCCACACAAGTAGATGAGAAATCCAGACTTCAGGAGGGACAGCGACTGAAGATTCCTGCCTCGGTTCCGACTGGTTGGTTCTCTACGGCAATCTAAGCTACGTTTCTTTCCCTTACCCACTCAGTCCTAGCCCTTCCCAGTTTTCCTCCCCTGACCCTTGCCCCTTTCAGGTTTCTAGGCATACCATGCTACCCACTTCCAATCCAAGTCCTGGTGGATGGTGCTGGCCCAAGGTCTTCCCTCCCCTGACTGGGAGGAAGGCCGGCTAGGAAGGAACCCAGGCGGGTTTCTATCAATTCCCCAGAAATCAGCTCAGCTGAAATGGGAGAGGGACTGGGAACTGGGGAGGGGGGGCCCTAAGACAGCTGCGAAGGGGTGTCTGAAAGTCGTTTGTCCATCCTTCCTTCCCCACCCCGGGTGTCTGATCCCAGACAAATTGCTGTCTCGCCTTCTCTGATCCCTGCAAATCCCGTGGCTTTGGTCCTCTCCCCCCCTCCCCATTCACTGCAGGAGTCTGGAAGAGATGAAAGGAAAGTGTGCATATGTGTGTTAGTGTGTGTGTGTGTGTGTGTGTGTGTGTGTGTGTGTGTGTGTGCCCTGGCTGACCTTGGATGGAAGGGAGGGGTAGTGACCTGGGCGGAGGAAGGGGTATATCTACTGGGAAAAGGAACTGAGAAATGGGAACAAGAGAGAAAACAATGAAATAAAATCTTTTTCTTCTTGGTCTTTAAGTCCCTTTCTCTATCTCTCCCTCCCCCGCACACTTTTATCCCTGAACCTCTGGGTCAGAGTCTCTGTCTCTATTTCTCTCTGACTTTGTCCGGGTTCTCCACCCCTCTCTAGACATTCTTGTCACCTCTTTTTTTTTTTTTTTTGTTTCTGTCTCTGATTCTTTCAGGGTGTCTCTCTCTGAGTCTCTCCTTATACTGATGTTTTTGGCTGTCTTAGAGAGGGACTGGGGGAGACACAGGTTGATCCAAAGAGACTGAACAAGGTATGCCTGGATCCCGGAAGCTTCTGGTGATACCTCTGGGCCTACTCAGCTTTCTGCTGAGGACAAGGGCTCCCTTCGAAGGGCGAAATGGGGATGGGGCACTTTGTTCAGAAGTGTGTAAGTGGGGGACTGGAGGAGGGGGCGAACATTCGCCGAAGCTTAGGTTTAATTAAGCTAATTGGGCGCGGTGACATTTGCAGAGGGGAGAGGCGAGCGTGGTTGACAGCTCGGGGTTGGGGGGGGGGAGGGAAGAAGGAAAGGGAAGAGAAGCTTGTCTTCACCAGAGTCTCGAAGCCTTGAGCCGGAGGGGGTGGGGAGGGGGAGCTGTATTATGAGCTGAAGCGGTACATTGAGGTGGTACTGGATGGAGGGGGAGAGCGGGTTTTCAACTCCTCCCCTGAGTGTAAGGGGAAAGGGGTTGCATAGAAGCGTTAGGAAGGCATATTGATTAGGAAAGTAGAGGGATGAGGAAGGCCAGCGGCGTATTTGAGAAGCTTGAGGGGACCCAGGGCATTGGAGAGGGGGGAGCACCACCAAATACGACCCCCCACTAGTCTCCTTCCACTACAAAAAGATCGTGAAGAGAACTCAGAGAGGAGAGAGCGTTGAGAAGGTGGGGTAATAACTGATTTTGCTGTCCATGCTGGCAAATGGGTGGGTCCTGGGGTCCGTTTGCTAGCTATTGCCCATAAACCCTTCACAGTTCTTTGTAAATGGTCAAACATCTAGTCAAGGGGCAAGGTCTGGAATGGGAAAAGAAGTAGGCTTATTTGGGGAAAGGTGATAGTAGGAATTAGGGCCTTTGGAGAACTCAGTGCCCCCCCCCCCAGAGCTTTGGCCGGGTTTCCCCCCCCCCTTTCTGCCCCCACCTTGTCCCCAGGCGAGATCAGCTGAGAGCCGCTGGGACAGTAGCCATCCCACAGTTGGGAGCTCTGGTATCTGAGGGCAGTGGTTTAGGGACTAGGGTTGGCCTCGGCTCAGCCAGGAGGAAGGAGTCTGAAGCTATAAGCACACACACACCTATCTCCATCCTCTAGGGCCCTGCCAAGACAGGACAATCGGGACAACTGGTGTCAGTGCCAGAGTGTTATGTGCTATTGGAGGTGGGGATGTCCTGAAGGAAGAATCTCATTCTAGTCACACAGGGCGGGCCAGGAGGGTTAGGTGGGCTGTCCCCAGGGCTGCAAGAGGAAAGGGAGGGGGTCACGAATCACTGTGTGGGTGGAGGAGAAAATAGGGTCCGACCTCAGCGCCTGTACTTTTCCCAAAAGCTTCAGAGAAGAACTCGTTTTCCTCTGGGCTCCCCCCACCTACGGCGCCCAGCCTACATCCCCATGTACTGGACGACCTCTCTCCTTAGCCTTCAGAACCGAGCTGTGATCGGAGGTGGACGGTGAAAGTGGTCACAGATCGCTAATCCATTACCCCAGCCTGCAAGCCCGGGTAGAAGGCGGAGGGTTGTGAAGCTTTTCGGAGGTCATGACTCTTGCCTCCCTGTGACCTTGGGAGAGGCCTAGGGTAGGGGGAGAAGGAAGGGCATGGGGCTGTAGAGCTGAAAGGTCTCCTCTCAGCGCCTACCCCCTTTTCCCTTCCCCCCAAGCCCGTCTCCCGGGCCGCAGCGCAGGGCTTACTGCTATCTGAATTTTGATTTTATTTTATATTTTATTTCCTTGCTTCCCGGAGCGGGTGCCCCCCGGGAGCGGTCCGCCCCCCCGCCCCCACCCCCCCTAGCCCCGCGCCTCACTTTATTATTGCAATAAATGTGTCTATAAAGGCGCCGGCTCCGGGGCGCGGGGCTGAGGGGGGGCAGGGGGGGCAGGGATGTAATTTCCCGAAGCAGGAGCCGGAGGCCGGCGAGGCGGGGTGGGGGTGGGGGAGGAAGGTGTTGGGGGGAGGAAGAAGGGAGGGGACTGGAGAAGGGAGAAAAGACTCATCAATTTCCACAGCCCTTGATCACACTCTCCCCCACAACCAAACCCTCTTAACACGCTCCATTCCTCACTGCCACCCTCTGATCCCCGTTACCCCGTTCTTTTCCCTCGCTTTCTCTGCCGTTGTTCTGCTCGTCCTCCACTTCTTCCTTTCTGTCCCCATTATACCTAGCTTTATCTCTCTGCCCCTTCTATTCCGCTGTCCCTCATTATTGCCATTTGTTATTCAGCTCTCTCCCGACTCCCTCACCTCCTTATTCCAGTTCCTCTCGCTCCCTTCCCGGTTAGAAGACGCGCCGTTTTCCCCTCAGAAGCTCTGGTCTCAGGACAGCTACTGAACCCAGCCGCTCGCTGCCCATCTCGCTTCCCTCCCCGCCGACCTGGCCCCAGCTGCGGCCCCAGATTACCCCAAATCCCTGTGCGCTGCTCCCTTCTCGAGGCCGGGCTACGCGTGTCTAAGTGGCCAAGCCAGAGATTAGTAGGGGACCGGGAGGGGTGGAAGAAAGCGGGAAGCCGGGCCACTGAGGTGGGGGACGGCGCCCAGGGAGTAGTGGGACACGTCTCTCTGAGGCCTGGACTCCTGGGTTCTATCCAAATGCACCTTCTTCCCACTTCCATCACTCTCTGCTCCCAAGGCTGGGGAGTACCAGAAAGCCTCCACTCCGCTCCAGAAGCTAATTAGTAATTAGTGATTAGTGATTAGTTAGTATTGATCCTGCCCCGCCCCATTTCCTTGCGGGTGGGCTTGTTCCTGAGGCGGCTTCATTTGCACGGGGAGAGAAACAGAGATGTTCAGAGACTGAGAGAGAGAGACACATACATAGAGACAGAAAAAGGCAGAAAAAAAATAACCTAGGCAGAGACATCAAATATATTTAGAGAAATAGAAAGCGCGAGAGTAAGGAAAACAAACAGATTTTGAGAGAGATAGAAGGGAGAGGAGGAAGCCATGAGAGACAGTAACTGCAAAGATAGGTGGTTAGAGAAATGATAGCAGAAAGAGAAAGATGGATAAGGAGAAATAGAGAGATAAGAGAGAGATAAAGGAGGGGTGTGAGATGGGTGGGGAAAAAAGCTGGGTTAGAGACAGGAGATAAGGGGGAGAGGAGAATGAAGAAAAGAACAGTAAAGATAGATAAGGGGGAAGGTTGGGGTTTAATAGGCCAAGGGAGGCAGATTGATAGAGTGGTTTTGTGGGTGTTGAGGGGGTGAATACTTCCCAGACAGTTCATTCCTGCTCTCCTGGCCAATGATCTATGCTTCCCCCCCCCCCCAACCCAACCCAAGGACATTTAGGCATGGATACACACTCTGACATATCTGGCAACTACCCAAGCTCTCTTATATACTCTAAACACAAGCTAGCTCACACCACAGACCCATACTTAGACATAGATACCCCCCACACCCACACCCACACCAATATAGATACACTTACAGCCATAGATACACTCAGATACACAGGTACACATGGAGATAAACATACCTGGACACAGATACACACACATCTTCAGACACATAGGTACATACATTCAAATGTACGAATACACACAGATTCACCATGTGCAGTGCACACACAATCATTTTCACTCTCGCTCTCCTCAAGTCTCTGCCAGATGTTTCATTTCCCTTCAGGGGGGAAGGAAATTAAACCAGCTTGGTCAGCTGGGGGAGTTTGGTTAAGGGAGAAGAGTTGGGGATAGCAGAAGGGAAGGCAGAAAAGGGGTGGAGGGTTGATCAGCTTCTGGGAGGAGGGAATCCAGAGCTCCAATTAGGAGTCCCCATCATCCCTGTTGAACCTGAGTTCCAGTCAGGTGGGCTTGTTTGTCAGAGGTATGAACCCCAAATCTTTCAATCTTTATGGTTTTGGTGGTGGCCCAGGCAACCCAAAAACCATTCCCTGCTTCTCTGAACCTGGAGATTGGACCTGACAAGATGAAGCCTGAAGATGGGGGTAGTCTCCCACTGTCTCTGCCCCTTTTCCCCTTGGAATCTGTGATTGGGGTGGGGGGAAAGAGTAAAAGGGGATAACTGAGGCAGCATTAGAAATTTAACTCACCCCCTAGTCACCTTTCAGCCTCTTCCCCCCAAGGTCAAACAAAGTCTGAGGAGGAGCCAGAAATTTGAATGCCTGGGGTTTTGGATACCTATCAGACCTAGCCCCTGGCGCTGGGTTGGCTGAAATGGAGACCACCAGGATGAAAAGGGTCATAAGAATTGGGGGGATGAGCTCCCCTCACCCCCATGACCAGCCCAGACTCTGCTCCCAAATAGGTTAAACATCCAGAGAGAAATTCTAGTCTTCCCTAAGGAACGTTTCTCCCTTTATCTTCCTTGCCTCTTCCTAACATGAGGCCATCAACAGCTGTGTGGAGGGCTGAAGCTGATAGAAGAGAAGGATCAAATGGGGGCAAGGGAGGCTGCAGCTCCACTCCCACTCCAGCCCTAACCCTGTGGTGATGGGGCAGGTCAGAGAGGATTTAGAATGTTCCTCAAATGTTTAGCTGTAGACACACATTTATGCATCCACACACAGCCATACACAGACACATAGATAAACATTTGGGCAGAAATACACAAATGTACACACTTACGTACCAAGAATCATATACAAACACACACATTCACACACAAATGCACACATACATTTACACACTACATCCACAGGCCTTGGGGACTTGGACAGAAACACTTCTGTTCACAAACACACACAAGTGCAGTAGCACACAAATGCACTTTTAGACACACTCCACACAAGGACATATGCTCACACGTGTGCTCACACTCAGGGGCTAAGGGCTTCATCAGGAAGGTGGAGGGCACAGCTGTCAGGCATCTGTAATTGAATGGCAGGGGACATGTTGCTTCTCCCCCCTCCCCCCTCTCCCCCAGGCAGGGAAATGGAATGGGAATTTCTTCAGTCAACCTGTGAGGTTGTGTGCCAGTGTAAAACAGTGTGTGAGCTTGTAAGCATATGATGCCGTGTGTATATGACATTGTGTATGTGTTGTGTGTGTATGCAGATAAAGGTATATATACATAGAAAATATATATATACATACATACACATAGAAAATGTACAGGAAAGAGTAGGAGAAATGGACAAGGCGAGACACAGCGAGCCAAGGGAGAGGGAGAGGGACAGAAAGGATACCGAGAGACAGGGAGAGATTGACACTGTCTCTGTCTCACTCACCGTTTTCTCTCACACATTCGAGTTGTGTCTCTGACACTTTCCCTTCGCCCTTTCCTGGAGGAGCACTTGGGGCCTGACCCTTCTCCCTTGCCCCCGCCTACACAAACTTGTTCTGGAGAAAGCGCGGGTCCAGGGGTACCGGGGTCTTTTTGTCAGCCGGTCACCCACATTACCCCACTCCCCTAGGCTCCCAGATGCCGCGCAAAGTTAGATCCCGCCGGGATGGGGGATGGGGGTAAAGGGGACCGGCGCGGCGCAGAGGAATCTTCCCTCGCCCCTACCAGTTCTAACCCGTGGACCCAGGAGTCCGAGACAACCCCCTGACGCTTAGCATTCCCCAGGGCCCTGGAGGCCCAGACTCCTGGGTCCCCAGCCCTTTTCCCCGCCCCCTCCTCCCAGAGCCCCCGCCCCCCCTACCTTCCGCAGGAACCAGGGACTGAGGAGCAGGGCCAGCCATCCAGGGAACAGCCGCATCTTCCCGGGGCTCAGGGGTGGGGAGCAAGGGTTGGGGAGGGGTAGGCAGGCACCACAGGGGGATAGTCCCCAGCTGTGGGCGCCGGGGACTAGGGGAGAAGGAAGACAGGGAAGGAAAGGAAAAGAGGAGAGGAGCTGAGCGATGGACCTGGGGAACTGAGCGCAGGAGAGAGAAGGAAAGAGATTGGGGGGAGAACGAGGGGGGGTGGAGAGGGCGGGGGGAGAAGGGTCAGTGTGGCCCCGGGAGGGGGGGGGGGGCGGGACTCTGGGTCCCACCAATCCCGGGCCGCGCCCTCCACACCCCACCTCCCCCTCCCCGCAGAACGCGGGGAGGGGGGGTGACGAGAGAAGGTGACTTTCACCCCTCCTCTGTCTGGAAGCCACGCCCCAAGGCCACTCGCGAAGGACCACGCCCCCTCCCAATAGGACCACGCCCCCCTGTCTCGGGCCCTAGCTGCTAGGGTAGGAGCTGTCGACCCCCTTATACTTCCTTTCCTTGAAGAAAGGCAGGAGTGAAGTCTAGGGTGCCTAGATGCCAGAGAGTTGGGGTTATGGGAGTCCTATTTTGAGGATGTTGAAACAGTAGACTTGAAGAAGGACAGGGGATTTTCGTGCTTCGGCAGGGGGTGTCACCTGAATTGTATCTCTTTGCGGGGGAGGCAGAAGGCCTTGGGAAAACAGAAGACAGGCATTCTGGGCTCAAATGAAGTACCTTAGATGAACTGGGGGCATGGAGCCCCGGACGTGGTTGTCGTTCAAGGGGTGATTAAGAGAGCTTTAGGAGGGAGGGGATCAGGACTGAGACTGGCCAGCTACAAGATGGGCAGCATGGAGTGATTGGAAGTGTCCTCAGAGAGCCTGGAGCTGAACTGGGGCCAGAGGAGGAGGAGAAGGAGGGCTAGGCTAGGGACTGGGGCAAGGAGTCAGGACAGGAGAAGAAGCACTGGGAGATGAGGGTGGGCAAAGCCATTTAAAGGTGTGTGTGGCGGGGATAGTGGGGCTGAGACTGAGAAGGGAGGTTGGAGTGCTGTAGACTGGAGGGCAAGGAGGGGGAAGGGAGGGGTCTGGAGGAGGAGGAGAGGCCTAGCCCTTGGGGGCAGAACTGGGGGGGAGAGGGGGGGAGAAGGTTGGCCCTGCCCGAGCCGTTTGTCAGTCCTATTGACAAACGTGACGGGGTTTCCGCCCGTGATCAATGATTCTCATCTCCTGGCCGAATGAGCCACCGGGCCCTCATCCATCCCCGTCAGCGCCACAGCCGCCGCCGCCGCCTGAGGCCCCCCTCCCACCAGCCCGGGGCCGGTCCTAGAGCTGTCCCATGGCTTCCCCCGACGCACGCCCTTCTCCATTTCTTGGTTCCTTCCCTTTCCAAGATCCCCAGACCCAGTGTTGCAGGACCGACTGCACAATTGACTCTCCGATTTCTGATTCCATTCTATACAGACCTCTAGAGCCCCTAATTCCTAATCCATGACCCCCAGACATGCTCCAGTTCTCCCAAAGTCAGTTGCCAGCTTCCTGCTCCCTGGCCTTCTGAGCAGAGCAGGAGGCCCCCAGGCCATACCACATCTCCCTAATGTTTGGGAGTCCTCCCTCAAGTCTAACCCCCACCCTCCCTACCCTAGCCCTCCTCTCCTCCTCCTCTGGCCCCAGTTCAGCCCATCCTTCACTTCATTCTGCCTATCATCGTCTGACTCTGTCCCTGTCTGTATCTCTGCCCCCGGCTGCCTCCCCCTCCCCCGACCCAGCCTTTCTCTTCTCTGCCCGCGGTGTCGCCAGCTGTCAGCTGTTGCTACGCACTGAGGCTGAGGTATGACCGAGACCGAGACAGCGACAGACAGAGACAAACAGAGAGAAGCGTAGACAGAGACGGACACCGGAGACTGAGAGAATCACAGAGACTAAGCACAGACACCTATGGTGTCTGTCTGCCTGCTATAGGTAGGCAGGCAGGGGAAAACAACACAGAAAAAGACAGGTTGAGGAGAGAGAGAGAGAGAGAGAGAGAGAGAGAGAGAGAGGGAGGACGGAGAAGGGGAAAGCGACAGACAGAGACAAACAGAGAGAAGGATAGACAGAGACGGACACCGGAGACTGAGAGCGCGAGGCAACCCGCGGCCGCGCAGCGTGGTGCCAC
>NW_027185715.1:1714137-1740376 GCF_028583685.1 Petaurus breviceps papuanus | reverse complement strand
GAGAGAGAGAGAGAGAGAGAGAGAGAGAGAAGAGGAGAGACTGTGAATACACAGGTCTGCACCTGTGCTGGAGGGCGCGGCTCAGGTCGGGCTGGTCGGCTGACCCCAGACCCCAGGTCACACCGGGCGTCGGGTTCGCAGACCTGGGCATCCAAGCTACCGCCCCCGAGGGTTTGCAGGGAACACAGTAAGGCTCCAGGTGGCCGCTAGGGGCAGTCTCCAGAGGATGAAAGTCATCCCATCCATTCCCCTGCCTTCACACCTCCCACCCACCCAGAAAAGGCTCCAATCTCTCGGAAATTGCTTTCTCCAGGGAAACCCGGGTTCCTGAGGCTTTCCTCCAGTCCAGAGCGCTAGCCCAGGGTTATCCTCCCTTGCTCGAGCTCCAGTCCTAGTTATCACTCCTTTTCTCACCTTCTCTCCCTCCTCTTTATGCCTCCTTCTCCTTCTCTGGCCTGGGGTAGTGAACAGAAGGGGTAGCCTTGCTGTCTCCGCTCAAAAATACTTCCTCGGACCCGGACGGAATGTGTGTGTGTGTGTGTGTGTGTGTGTGTGTGTGTTTGTGGGTGGGGGAGGAGGGAGCCCCGGATGTTGAAGGTGAGTCAGGGCTGCGCCTAAAGGGGTAGTATACACAGCCCCTGTCTCCCCCCTCTTCCCCTCCTCCCTCCCCCCAGACTGCCTGCTAGCTTAGTGTAGCGCGACAGGCAGAGAATCAGGCGGCTCCCCGGGGCCGGGGACCAGGTGTGCGGCTGGCACCGTGAGACTGGCAAAGGCTCTGGCAGCTGGAAGAGGCTGCCAAGCCAGCCAGCTCCACCCCCTCCAGGGGAGGAGGCTGGACGCAGGGGCGCAGCTTTGGGCACGGGGCAGGGGAAGGATTAGACTGGGAAGAATGCTGGGAGTGGGGCAGGGAGGTGGAGGATGTCTGGGGGTGGAGGTGGGGAAGGAGCGGGCAGAAGCTGGACCAGGGGGCAGAATGGGCTTGAGTGTATGCTGGGAGCAGGAGCTGGCTTAGCGGGCTCGGGCAGGAGAAAGGGTAGTGTGCGGGCCTGATGGGCACGGGGCTTTCAGGCTGTCAGATCTTCGTGGAGAACATGCTGACGCCACCTGGCGGCCATGCTGAGATGCGCTGTCTCCCTGCTTGGCGTACATGCGATGGGGCTCTTCTGGACGCTGCAACCACCCGAGGCCCGGCCGGTGGGCTCCGTATCAACCACGCGGGGCGCTCCTAGAGCCTTTCTTTGGGAGGCTATTAGGGGTCCAGAGAGCTGGAGCTCCCATCTCTGGAAACGCTGCTCTGATCCCCTAGACAAGAGTCTTGTGAACCGTTTGGGGCCTGGGAAAGAGATTGGGGGTGTGGATGGCAGAAAGAGGGGAAGGGTGTAAGCACCCCGGGTAGCTAGCCACATATCCATCACTTGAAGAGAAAAATGCAGGACCCTCTGCCTTTGCATGGGCATTCTTGGGAGGAGAGCAAACCCCATGAAGGGCTGAGTGGGAAGTTAGGGTCTCCAAGGGAAATGGGGTTACAAGCAGGATGGCAAGATAAGCAATGTCTCAGTGTAGGAGTCCTATCTGTGCCGCCCCCTCCGGGGTGGATGGAATCTGGAGCCAACATTCTCTTAGTGGTTGAGGAGATACTTCCAGTCTGCCCTCCAAGTATCTGAATGCTCAGCCTAGCGAACAAACTCTGGCCTGGGGGTCAAGAGACTTGAATTCTAGTCCCATTTTAAAAATCATTAATGAGCTGTGTGGCTTCAGGAAATCACTTTCCTTGTCTTGCTTTTACAAACTCTTCATTTGCAAAAGGATGAAGTCGGATTAGAATGTCCAAGGGATTCCTTCCAGCTCTCCAACTGCGATTCTGACATTATACCTTTATTTCTGGCAGCTCCTCTCCTTCTCAGTCCAATCCAGTCAGCTGTTCAGCCGCAAACCTCAGTGAGCCCTCCTTAGCTCCCAGGGGTCTATTTTAGGTCCCATTCCTTTGGGGCCTTATTTGTGGCTTCTGATGAACCAATGACCATGATCCCCATGGTGTACAGTGGTGCTCCCCTACCCCAAGCATGAAAATGGCTTATATTTATGTAGTGCTTTATGAACATAAAATCCTTTACACGCATTGGTTCTTTATAGCAACCTTATGAGACAAAGAGTTCGAGTTTTTATCCATTTTACTGATGAGAAAATTAAGGCTTGCCCAGAGTCACCCATTACATGTATCTGCTTCAAGACACCATTGTGAATTTTTTTTTAAAGCAATCAGGGTTAAGTAACTTGCTCAAGGTTACACGACCTTTTCTGGGTGTGGTGCTGAGTATCTGAGCCCGGGATTCGATCTCCAGGTCATCCCGACACTGGAGCCGGTGCTCTTACTCGCTGAGCCACCTGGCCGCCCCCATTATGAATTTTTTAAAGAGAGGGGGAAAACCCTTCACACTCCAAAGGAATTAATTTCTCAAGGTTCGATTTCTCTCTGTGGGGGATAGTTTTGATCAGCGAGTTCACCTCAACAACAAATAAATGAAATCTCTTGGTCAGGTGGACTTCAGAGGATTAATACAATTCAAGATGAGGTAACTAGATGGTACCTGCTTTCAGCCAGCTTGCCACCCAGTAGGAAGGAATACAAAACTCACAAAAAACAATTATTCCAAGGCGAATGTGAGAAGTACATTGTTATCATGGAAGCTCAGCACCAAAGGATGCTGGCTCTGGAAAATTGAGGGGATTGGACTTGGTGGCCACTAAGGTCCTTTCCACCTCTAGAACCTTTCACTTCTAAGTTTTTCCCCCTGTAAAATGGATTTGGTCTGGAAGCTCTCTATGGTTCCTCCCTGGCTCTAAAACTAACCTAGACTATCTAGTCCCAAGTCCATTTTTCAGAGGAGGAAACTGAGGTTTGGGGAAGTGACTTTCTCATGGTCACACAGATAGCAAGTGGGACATTTGACAAGATGGGCCCAAGTCTGGTCTGGGTAAAATGGATCCTTCTGCATACTTGTTTCAGATTAATTCTCCAAAAGCTTTGGACTCTGACTCTGCCTATTATGACTTTCTATCTCAAAGGGAACAGCATGGACAAAAGCAGAGAGATAGAAGAGTCTAGAATGTCCATTTTGCTGAAGGGTAGAGTACATTGGGAGAAGTGGGGAGGGAAGCTTGGGGCCATTGATTGAAATGCCTTAGATTTGAGTCTTGTAGGGAATGGGGAGACACGAAAACTTTCTGAGTACTGGAGGTCGTCAGTGCAGTGCTTTTGGAGATTAGCCTGCCATTGGTGCACAGGATGAATTGAACCAGGGGAGAGGTCGATATCGCAATCTTACAAGTGAGACGTAATGAGGACCTGGACCAGAGTGGTGACAGTGGGGATGGATGGGAGAGATATTGCAGAGATGTAATCTGTACAACTTGGCAACTGATTGGCTATAGGGAAATAAACAGGGTGGAGTCAAAGAAGACTGAAGAGGTTTCTGGTGACTGGGGGGAAGGTGGAACCATTAGCAGACCTAAGGAAGGCAGGGGACGGTGCGGCTTTGAGAGGGTAGGTGATGAATTTGGTTTTGGACATACTAAGTTTGGGGTGTTCTTAAGACCTTTGTGAAAATGCAGCGGGATATGCGGGTCCAGAGCTTGGGGCTGGTGATAATCTAATTAGAGGCAGTCATCTAATTAGAGGAAGCAGTTGGAAGGCTTTGTAGACAGACACACAGAGGAAGGTAGAGGAGAAGGCACAGACAGGCTAGGGGGAAAAAAGCTTTGCCTTTTGTGGGACTAGGGTAGTGTTTGCTCCCTCTGGTGGTCAGAATAAGCAAATGCATCCCCCATCAGTTTTTTCCACCCCGCTCCCCCTCTTATTTCCTCCCCTAACAGAGAGGCCAATTGCAACTCCTAGTTTTTTACAATTTTATTTATAACAATATCTGTGTTATTTAGTTGTAAAGGAATTCAGCAAAAATTATTAAAACGTTCATATCCCCAAAACAGGGGCTGCCCATTCCTTCCTAGGAGTGCCCCAGGATTTCCTCAGCCACCCTGAGGAGTGCGGAGGGGCTGTTTCCCAAAAAAATTCCCAACTGTGGGAGCCACAGTGATGGGAGGAAGTGGGGTGTCTGGGATGGGGGGGAGTTCTGTCTGGGATGGGAGGCCAGGGCAGCATCCATCTTAGACAGGCCAGGGGTAGGATGTGACCACCCCCAAATAAGACTAGAAATAAGATTAGCTTTGATTTTGGCTGGAGGTCCCCCTTCACCCCAAGGCTGTAAATGTTTCCTCCTCCCTCAGATTAGCCTTTGGGGAACTGGAGGCCAGGAGAGAAGGGTGGATTTCCTCAACAAAGTGTCTTGTACAGGGTAGGATGGGGTGGCAGCTTCTAACTCTCCCCTGCCCTAGGGCAGTCTGGTGGGGGGGGTAGTGGAGGAGAGATACCTTTCCCCCTTTTAGCCCCATGTCTGAGCTGCACAGACCCCCAGAGCCCTCCCTGCCCCTCACCCCGGAAGGCAGCATTGGGGGGGGGCAGAGGAAAGGGAGGGAGGACAACGGAGAGGGGATAACACTGCTCGCTCGCTCGCTCGCTCGCTCACTCACATATAAAAAGTAATTCCTTCATTTTTACATTTATACATCGGCCAGGGAGCCGGGTTTGGGGAGGGAGGAGTACTCAGGAGAGGAAGGGAAAGTTTAAAAGGATTTCTCATGGTAGGGGGAAAGGTAACTCTGGGGTCCAGGCTAGGGTGGGGCAGGCGCCCCTATGCCAGGGGGTCGCCCAGATCATCCTCAAGCCCCCGGCCCAGCAGTTCCCGCTTCTCATCGGTGCTGGCCAGTGAGTGTCGGCTACCGTGGCCACCCATGTACAGGGTGGCATACACGGGGTTCGTGAAGTTGGTAGGCTGTGGAGAATAGAAGGGAGTCAGGGGGAAACCCTTCCTGCCATACCCTGCCTGCCCTGATCCACCACTACCTCCCACCTCGACCCTCCAAATCCAAGTTCCTTGTGTTCTGTCTCACCCCTGCTGCCCTCCTCAGGCTGGCTCCCCATGTTCCATTCACTAGCTCCTGTATCATGCCCAGATCCTACCATCTTCACTCCAGGAGGCCTTCTGTGCTTCCCCCACTTCTCCTGCCCTTTTCCCAATCCTGCCTACCTTATCAGGATCCAGAGCAAAGTCAGCATCCAGCAGGCCCCCAACATCATCTGGCTCCCCACCCTCATACATCTTGTAAGTGGGGTTCCCAATCTCTACATTCATGGCTCCATTGGTCATTCGCTGGTGTTGGAAGCCCTTGGCCCTAGGGAGGAGGAGGGAAGGGCAATAATGGCAAAAGGGTCAGGAGAAGAAGGCTGAGGTGTGATGAGGCCATTGGCAAGGCTTGGGAGGCGCTGAAGAGGAAGCCAGTGAAGGATGCTGGCCAGAAGACATCACAAGGCTTCAAGGGCCTGATCCCCCAGCCTCCTCCCCTGAAGGAGATCCTTTCCCACTCACCCACGGATTCGATGCTTGTACCAAAAGACAGTTCCAGCCACCAGAAACAGCAGCAGCAGCAACAGGAGTGGAATGAGGATGGAGGCTATACCTTGAGGAGGGAGGAAAGAGGGGGACAGTCGGGAGGGCCTCAGGCCTGGGAGGGGCCCTGCCTCTGTCCCTCAGGAACTTGTCCCAGAACCCTCCGATGTCCTGAGCGAGGGCCCCAGTGCCACCCCAGTGGGGCCTTCGAGGGGAGGCTGGATGACCACTTGTCAGCGGTCAGAGATCCTGCTCAGGAACAGGTTGGACTCAGTGGTGTCAGGTCTCCTCTCCCCACTTTGATTCTGCTCCGTTCAGCAGCTGGACCCCTGCCGCCGCCCTCCTCACCTTACCACACCCCCCTTCCCATAGCCCTGAAACCTACGGCCAGTCTGTGGCTTGTTGATTAACTGTTCACACCGCGGGCCTGTATTTGGGGCAAGGCACCTAGGAAGGAAGTCGAGACAGGAATGGTTGGCATAGTCCTCCATCTTCCCAGAGAGTCCCCAGAGGAAGTTGTACATGGGGATGGTGAAAGAGGGGTCAAGGTGTCCCTTGGTGGTAGACTGGTGTGGTCAAGGAGGGATACCCAGGCCATCTCAGGCTCCCTAGAACTCACTGGCACTCTGGTATCTGTTTGCTGTTCATTGTACAGGTGCCTCCATTGAAGCAGTGACCATCACAGGTGAGACAGCTGGGGGCAAGCCGGCCATCGGAGCAGCTGTTCAAAGGGAGGAATTAGCTGAGGGTCCTGAAAGGCTGGGCTGCAGGGAGAGGGGCAGGGGCTGGGGGCTACACTGGGGTAGGGGGTAGTGAGTGAGGATGGGGCGAAAGGGTGAGGAGATAGGGAGGCAGGGCTGCAGGAAAGGGAATGGTCCAGACCTCTCCCCTCCACTCACTTGCAGGTGACGTCCCCAGTCTGCCTAGAGATAGTACAGGCCCCATCCAGGCAGCGGCTACATTTGTCCACCTGGCACTGTGCTCCCTCAAACTGGTTTGTGCATCGGCACAGCTTGGTGCCGTCTATGGCCATCTGGCACACCCCGAGGTTCTCACAGTAGTCAAAGCATTTCTCTGTTTGGGTCAGAGTCAAGGGAAGGAGTGGGAGAGAAAAGGAGAGATGATCCCTTCACATTCTTGCCCATCCCCATCTCTCCTAACGTCGTCCTTCCTCCTCCAGTGACCCTCCCAGCGTAAACCCTTCCTTTCCCACCAGGGGCTACACTCTCCCTTGTGACACCAGCTCCTTGATGCTTCTCCCACGGGATACTCCCATCTCCCAACTGGCCATTTTCCCTGGCTGTCTCCCATGCCCGGAATAAGGCTCCCTCCTCATCTCTGCCTCCTGGCTTCCTTCAGGGCCCAGCTGAAATCCTACCTTCTCCAGGAAGCCTTTCCCTGTCCTCATTAATCTTAGTGCCTTCTCTCTCTGACACTGCCTCATTTTTCCTGTCTATAGCTTGACTGTACAGCTGTTTGCATGTTGTCTTCCCCATCAGAATGCAAACTCCTTGAGGTCAAGGGCTGTCTGGGTCTTTCTTTGGATCTCCAAGGCTGAGCACAGTACCGGGTACATAGTAAGCACTTAACAGACCCTCGTTGATCTGAGCCCTTAATACGGCTCCTTGACTCAACCTTGCACCCAGCTAGGTTGTCACTCCAAGTTCACTGATCATAGAACTTTAGGGCTAGAAGGGCCTTAGGTTCACCTAGTCCAGCCTCCTACTTTGATGCATGAATCTCTTCTACAATATTTCTAGCCTCTTCTTGAAAATCTCTGATACCAGGGGACCTCACTTTCACAGCCCGGTTTTAGACTGCTCTAATTATTCAAAAGGGCAGGTAGGTGGTTCAGTGGATAGAGCCAGGAAGCCTCATTTTCTTGAGTTCAAATCCGGCCTCAGTCACTTACTATCTGGGTGACCCCGGGCAAGTCACTTAACCCTGTTTGCCTCAGTTTCCTCATCTGTAAAATGAGCTAGAGAAGTAAATGGCAAACCACTCCAGCATCTTTGCCAAGAAAACCCCAGATGGGGTCACAGAGAGTCGGACACGACCGAAAGGACTGAGCGATGACAACAAAAAGTATTCAAAGGTTCTTTCTAAGATGGAACGTCTGCTTGCCTCCCTGTAACCCTCGCTCCATAGAGGAGACACCAGCAGAGAGTGGAAATGAATGCTGTGCCCCCGGTCCTTCCAGCAGATCCTCCATCCGTTTCCAGTCCTCCCCTCATCCTGGCAGCCCCACTATGTCCTCATTACCCCACCTTCTACCTTCCTGGAGGCAGATGGAACTTACTGAATTGGCACCGGTCCCCCAGAAAGTCTTGCGGGCACCGGCACTGGGGCTGGTTGCCCTGGTTGACGGAGCAGGTACCATTGTGGGTGCAGTATCCTGCACATACCTGCTGGTTGCATGTGGGGCCTGTGAAGCCTGTCGGGCACCGACACGTGGGCATGCCTGAGGGGCAAGGAAAAGAAAAGATAAGATGGGGTGCCAAGAAAATGAAGGGGCAAGGGTACCAAGACAGAGAAAGGGGTAAACTGAGCTCAAGAGAAAAGAGAGAAACAAAGAGAGGGAGGCTGAACAAAGGAGAAGAAAAAGAGAAGAGGGGGGAACTGAGGCAGAGAAAGGGGGTGAGACAGCAAGGATGGCCCATACCAGAGGGTGAGGCAGCACAAGTTCCCCCATTCTGACAGTACTGCCAGCACTGGTCCAGTTCACACTTGTCGCCTGTGTATCGAGGCTGGCAGCGGCACTTGGGCTGACGCCTGGCATTGAGGAAGCAGCTGCCACCATTGAGGCACTGGAGGCTACAGGTACCCGGCCTTGGTGCTGTTGGAGGCAGTGTTCAGAGGTAACACAGGGCTCCCCCCAACAGGTGTGTGCACACCCCTCTTCTTGGAGGAATCAATTGGGAATTTGGGATCTTGGACAGGAGGCGGTGGGGAGACCTCCTGAGGGTCACAAGTTATTCATGGGGGTCAGTGAGTTGGGACTGGGATCAATGACTGATCCAGTAGCAGGTGAAACCCAGAGGGTTAGGACGATTGGTTGTGATAGAAGATCTAGCTGGCAAGGGACAGGGGTCCCAGCTCTGGGGTGAGATATGGAAACACCTGATAGAGGTCAAGGATTGGGGGCCGAGCATCAGGGAGGTCCCAGAGTTGAGGGTAAGAGGTGAGAGATCCCAAGGTGGGCATATACCATCTGGTGGAGGGGTAGGTGAGGGCAGCAGAACACAGGTGCCATTATCTAGCCGTTTCCCATTAGGGCAGGTGCAGACAGGGCCACTTGGACTCAGTAGGCAAAGCCATTCACATTTCTTTCGGTCACAGGGATTAGTCACTGCAAAGAGGACATGGTTGGGGGTGAAGTACAAAGGACCCTTCCTCAGCACTTCAGCAAAAGACTCAGGATACCAGATTAGGTCAGGCCCTCCTGACTCTTCTTTTTCCACCAGATCCTAATTCCAAGGACATTCCCTTCCGGCCCTGTGACCCTCAGGACTCAGTATTCCCACCCCACCCCCAATCTCCTCTATCCATGTCCTTTCACCCACAAGACCCAAGATGCCCCATCTCTCCATGATTTCCTCCTCTTCCTATTATATCCCAGAAACTCCCTTTCCATTCCAAAAATGTTCAGGACCCAGTACTCAATCTCCCATGCCCTGGGCCACCACCATCAGATCTGAGGTTACACCTCTCCTCCATCTTGAAGACCCTCTGCTCTTCTGACACCCTCTGAACACTTACTAAGCCCCCTCTTTGCTACACTCCCCTACTTCCAAGTCCCCTACCTTCAGGCTGTTTGTGTTGATGATACAGGACCACATCTGAAGCATGGCTCAAGCCCCCAGTCAGGTTGATCAAGGGACTGTGTCCAAATTTATGGATCTTGAAGACCCGGTTGTTGATGTAGGTGACGCCATAGATGTAATCTTCAAAGACATCAATGCTAAAGGGGTGACTGAGACCTGTGGAAGGAACAGGAAAAGGAGGGTAAGAGCAAAGATGAAAATAATTCAAGCCCATCTCCAATTCTAACCTTTGTCTCAACCCCCAGCCATGTATGTACATCTGCCTACTGGACACTGCCACTTGAATGGTCAGCCTAATGCTAGCACCTTAATTGCCATATACATAATGGTTTATACATATTATATTATCACCACCTCGTCTGCCCCCAAAATAAACCCAACTGCTTCCTCCTGCTGACTTCCCTATTTCTGTCCATGACACCCAGGTTCTACCAGACACCCAGGCTTTCACTTCTTCTCCTTTGTCCCCCTCCCCCACATTCAGTCATTCATCCAGGCCTGTCAGTTCTACCTGGGAGCGCTTTCTCGCGTCTCCCTTCCTCCTTCCCGTTCCCCCTGTCATCACTCTAGTTCAGTTCCTTATTACTTAATATCTAGGCTATAACAGAGGCTTCCTAACTTTTCCCTGCCTCTTTCCCCCTCCAATCTAGCCTGCACAGCAATGCCAGATTAATCCCCTGCTCAAAGACTTTCCATGGCTTCACACTGGCTACGGGGATAGATTTCAGACTCTTAAGTCTGGCACTCGAGGCCCTCTACAACCTGGTCCTAACTTACCTCGACAGCCTCCTCTGCCATGGCTCCCCAGCTGAATTTCATTGTTCCCCATGTACTTATGTTCTTGGCCACCTCTATAATTTTGCTTTCATTGCTATTTCCCACCCCTCCCATCTCTACCTATAGAAATCCTATCCATCCTTCAAGGCCTAACTCATATGGAGTGTCCTTGATGGTGCTTTCTTAAATCACCCAGCTAGAAGTGATGTCCCCCCTCCCTCTGCCCCCACTTTGCATTACTCCTTGGCATTTAGTGCAGCTTGCCCTGAATATGAGTTACGGTGTACATGAATCTCCCCCACTGTACCCTAAGCTCCTGAAGGTCAAGCACTGTCTTATATAGCCTCATGTCCTCCAGAGTGCCTGGGACTGACTAGAATTCTATTCAAGTTTCAAAGTCCAGACTCAGGCCTGGGGGCAGGGGCAGGCAGGAGGGAACACCTTCTCAGTAAGGAGCTCCAAGGAGAGCTCAGTCTTGAGGAGGACGGACAGGAACAAGGCAGAGAAGCTGAAGAGACAGGCGGGGCGGCCAATGAAAAGGATGGAGCGTTACAGGACAGGATGTTTCCATCCCCCTCAGTTCAGGCCTCCCCTGGTGCCCTGGAAAGCCCCTCACCTCTTTTGCTGTCAGCAGCCAACACAGGGTCAGTGCCATTGAGCCGGATGCTGCCAATGATGGAGAGCTTAGCATCTGCCCAGTACAGCCGCTCATTATGGTAATCCACCGCCAAGCCTGGGGGAGTTGGGACAGAGCACATCATGAAGGCATGATGGGAGTAACTTTACTCCCATGGAGCCAGAGACAGCAGAATCGTGCTGTCTGTCAGGAAAGGATTTCTCTCCACCTCTCTCATGCACACAAACACACATGCACAGAAGTTCACATTCACTTCCCGTCCTTCACACGTCATCGTCTCCAAAGGACCTTCCCAACGGTAAGCCTCTGTACACTTGACTGTCCAAACCAATGGGGCAAAGCTGCGGTCCCTCTAACTTTCAAGGCCTTCAAACCACTGAATTCAAAGCTAGATGTAGGGCGCTGCTGTTCCACCACCATTGCCCCAGTGCAGAACTCTCCCAGTTCCATCCTGCTTTGCATACCTGTGGGCCACTGAATATTGTCTTGTACCAGTGTCTCCCTGAGGGTCCCATCCATGGCAGCTGTCTCAATCTTCGGGTGGTTGCCCCAGTCTGACCAGTACATGGTGCTAGGGGAGAAGGATACAAGTGTGTGTTGGCGTATGATTATGGGCTGTGTGTATGCAGTAGGAGCTTGTCAAAGGGAAGCAAACAAGGTGACCATTTATGCCCCCTTCTATCATTTCTAAGACACAATTGAAAGACCTTCTATTAAAAAGAGACTAAATTGATTTGGGGAGGTCTCCTTGCTCAGGGATTCAAGCCAGCATCCTCAAAGGGTGATGATAAGCCCAAGTAGAAATCAGCAAAGAAAGTCAACTCTTTCTATGAGCCATGGATATCACCCAGGGGCAACCAGGAGAAAACCTTGATTTTGGAATCAGAAAAGTCCTCAACTGTGTGATCAAGCAAGCTGATGAATGGGGCAGAAGAGAGTTCTTGTATGCCAAGTAGGGGGCTACACAGAGGCCAAATTCCAGAATGAGAACATTTTTATGATTGTTGACAGCTTGTAATTCTTTTTAAAAAAAGTTTCTCCACAGCCTCTGACTACTTATTTATAAAGGAATGGCTCTTCATCTTATATATGCAAATTCCCTATATAGCTTGGATATCATGTTCTTATCAGACCTATCTGATTGATGCAAAGATTTTTTTCACCTCTGTAGTTTCTCTTCTTATTCTAGCAGCATTGAGTTTGTTTGTGAAAAACTTAATTCTGTATTAACTGAAATTGTTTATTTTACCTTTTATGAATTCTATCTCTTGTTTGTCTAAGAACTTCCCCCCTCTCTCCTGCCCCAGTCATCTTCTCTAATTCTTTTGTGATGTAACATTTAAGTTGCATATCTATTTGAACATTATTATGGTATGTGGTATAAGAAGCTCATCCTAATCTAATTTCTGCCAAACTTTTCCAGTTTTCTGAGATGTTTTTGTTGAACAGGGAACTCTTCTCCCCCACAATCTGTGTCCTTGGGTACATCTGCGCTGTCCTATACAACAGCTTCCGGATCTTGTGAAAGTCTGATTTATAAAAGCCATGCTTAGTAATGACCAATGAATATGCATTTGAGAAGGGTCAGAGCATGACAGCAGGGAAAGGAGGTAGAGCTTTGGAATAAGCAGAGGTCCTTCCCTGGACCCAAGAAGTTAGGTTGGCCAAAACACTTAGTGTCATCAGAGTTGGAAGTGGAGGGGACTTTCTTGCTGAAACATCTAGATTCAGAACTGGGAAGGGATCTTAGAGGTCATTTACTCTGACTCCATTGTTTTACAAATGAGGCATCTGTGGCCCAGAGAGATCAAGTGAGGTCTATAGAAGTTGATGGTTTTGCTCAAGGTCACAGGTTTTAAGCAGCAGAGCTAAGATTTGAATCCTAATCCTTGGGCTCTAAATTCAGCATCATTTATGCTACACCATATTGCCTCCAGTGGCCAGATTTTAGATGAGCTTGGACTTTCAATCCCTACTCTTAACCATAGACTAGGCAAACCCCCAATTCAGAACTTGGAGAATTTTTTTTGTGTGTGTCTTCATTGTCTCTTCCCCCTTAGGCTCTCTAATAAAAATTATTTAAAAAAATTTTTAGCACTATATGTGAACCAAGGGAAAGACACAATAGGTAGATGTGAAGATGGGATGTTTGAGGACTCCTGATGGCCATGCTTGGAAGTAGTCACTAATTTTTCAACTCTAAAACTAGTCAGTAAATGAGTTTGGAGAAATTAAGTAGAAATCTGGGAGAAGGAAGGGAGAAAAGGAGATTCTAGGATTGTGCTGAGGTCTTCTCCTCCGTCCAACACTGTTTCGTGTTTACTCAGATTCTACATTCTGTCTCCTTATTATCCTTACCCTCGAAGTGGGTCAACCACAATGGCATGAGGCTCATCAATCATGCCAGATATGAGTGTCTTGCGGTTCTCGCCTTTCATCTGTGCCACTTCAATCACATCCCGCCCCGAGTCTGTCCAGTATATATTTCCTGCCACCCAGTCAATGGCAATTCCCCGCGGCATCTTCAGCCCTGAAATCTGGAAAGGGTATATGTGTGTCTATGGGATGCTCAATATTCCTCAGCCCTTATCCATCCCTCATCAACCAACAGAATGTAAACTCCTGGAGGGCAGGGACTGTCTCACTTTTATACTTGTATTCCTAACAATTTGTACGGTGTCTGACACACAGTAGACACCTAGCGCAGTCTTCTAGGAAGATCCTGTTCCCCAATTCTCTTCCTAATCCATAGAATAACTTCTAAATATACCTGGATGGGCTCACCTCTGACTTTCTATCCTCCTTTTCCAAATGACTGAAGATCACTTACATTTTCTTCCTACACCTCAAACCCAATACATTCAAAACCGAACATTATTTTCCTCAAACCTGAACGTCCTCTCAATTTGCTCATTTCTGTTGGTGGTACCACTTCTGGCTCCTAAACTCCACTCCTGGCTTACCTCTTCCAAGAAGTCTAACTTGGCACTGATATTCCCCTCCATTCCCAATATTCCTGTCTTGTTTGATGATACTGGGAGACACAATGACCATAGTCAGGGTTTATTGTGGTAATAGATTACTTTGTATCCCATTATCATTAATCGGTTTTAAGTAGCAGGGCTAAGATTTGAATCCTAATCCTTGGTCTCTAAATTCAGCATCATTTATGCTACACCATATTGCCTCCTGCAGCCAGATTTTAGATCAGCTTGGACTTTCGATCCCTACTCTTTAACTGTAGACTAGGTCATTGCATTCAAGGCACCCTTCCCATCCTGATCACTGTCCCTTATTGCCCCAGGACAGCTTGTTTTTCTACCCCCCTCAGCTATCCTTTCTGTTTCCCCCACTCTTTTCACATTGTCCTATACTCCTTACTTTAAGGAAAACTCCCATCCACTAATACTGCAATGAGTGATGCTTCAGTCTCTCCTGACCCCATCCAGTCAATCTCCACCCCACCTCCATTCCCATCCCCTCACATTCAGGTGGGTGACGCCCCCTTCTGTCTGGCGCCGATGACGGTTGGATGTGGTGGGGGGAGCCGTGGGTGGCAGGTTGCGGAAGGATATGGTGCCTGTGTGCCAGTTGGTCCAGTAGACTCGGCCAGCCTTGACGTGAACGTCCATGGCATCAATGCGGACGCTCTCATCACCCTGGAATGCCTGCTCATAGGCAGAGTTGGGGTGTCCAGGGAACAGGCTTCGAATCTCATTGTCATCCGCAATGTACAGGACCTGGTACTCTGATCCTGGGTGGGGAGAGTGTAGATGGTGGGGTGTGTGTACTGGAGGAAGGGAAGTATCTATGATGAAAGGGATCTGGGGCTTTAGCCCTGGTTGGGGCCTGTGGACAGGGCGTGTTTGCTTTCAGACATATTATTCCATAAGATCTGAGTTCAGCAGCTGGAAGGGACTTCAGAAACCACCTAACTCAAGTCCTCATTTCATAGAGAGCATATGACTTACTCAAGGTCACAAAGACATTAAATTACAGATCCGTGATTTGAATCCAGATCCTCTGACTCCAAATCCAGAATGCTTTCTGCTGTACTGTACTATTTCCATTTCCCTCCAAGATCTGCCCATCTTCCCCACTGAGAAATAGCCAACTTTCTTTCTCCAGCTCAAACCTTCCTCTTTAATCATCCTGACTGTCTCATTGGTCTATAGGATCCTCTTCCTCTTGATGTTTGTCTGTACCTGAAGACCTCCCCTCCTGCCAACCCTGTGTCTAAATCCTCGAATACTTCAGGATCTGTCTAGAGAGTCTCCTCCCCATTCTTGCAGACTCCTGCCCACAGTGAGCCCTCGAACTTACTCTTGGGACCACAGTTCACCCCAGTGAATTATACCCAATTTTGCACTCCCGTCATAGGCTGTCTGCCATTTTTCTCTTTTTCATGCACATGGGTCTTGCCCTCCTGCTCGACTTTAAGTGTCTTGAGCATGAGGGACTGTGCCTCAGTCTTATTTCTGTCACTCACAACACAGAGCTTAGGCTGAGCACACAGTAGGTCCTCAGTAAGTATTGGGTGAATTGAACTGGATCTGGTACTCTGAGCCCGGGCAGCTGCTGAGTTCAGGCTGGGTCAGGGAAGAACTGAAGTATCCCTAGTCTGTGCCCCTGGGGACCCCAGTGTTCTCCCCACCGAGATCCCGTACCTTCTGCTTTGCACGTGTTATGGACCTTCATAAAGTTTCGAGCACAGCTACAGAGGTGGCTGCCCTTGGTGTTGTTGCAGAGTTGGGAGCAGGTACCAAAGTTCAGACACTCGTTGATGTCTGTGGGAGGGTGTGGGTGATCAGAAGGGGGTGGGGAGTTCCCAACATGCTGCCATGCCCAGAGCCCTGCCCCCACCAAGGCCTGGGCAGCCAGCCTGCCTCTGTCCCCACACACACAACGTACCTTGGCAGCCACGCTGGCCAGGCACAGTGTGGAATCCTGGGCGGCAGGCACAGTACACGGCTTTGGGGCTCTGGATACACCGAGCCTCATCCCCACACACACTTCCATTCCCAGCACAGCTGCTCAGCTTTGGGTCTGGGTGAGGAAAAGTAATCAGGACCCCCATCCCTGAGACACACTGGAATTCAGCTTCCCCTGTCCCCCTGCCCCATCTTCAGACATAGTGGGCTCCTCTCCAGGACTCTGTCCCTTATTGCGGCCCCTTCTCCCACTCCACAAATTAAGGTTGAGATGGTTCAGTACCAGGGCTACAGCCTTCCTCATCAGAGCCGTCTTCACAGTCATCAAACATGTTGCATCGGAGTGTGGCAGAGAGACAACGCCCATTCCGACAGAGAAACTGGGCTTTCTTGTCCTTGCAGTGTGGAGACTGGGCTGTGGGGGGTTCTGGGAGGTGGGGATTGGAGAGGGAAGGGTTCAGGAACTCGGACAATGGCAGAGCTGGTCCTCAGCCTCACCCTCGAAATATCTTGTGTTCGGCAACCCTCCTCTGCTGCTGCAACCCTTCCTGCCAGCCTTCCCGAGCCCTCTTTTCTTCTTGGATGCCCCGGAATCAGATCCTTATTTCTCATTCCAAAGCCCCTCCTACCCATGGTCTCCCTTCCTCTCCCAGAGTTCTTCCTTGTAACCTGCCCCAAACTCTCTTCTTCTCCCTTCAGTCTTTCTTCATATTCCAATCCTTTCCCACCTTCCTTCCTACTTCCCATTTCCTTCTGCAGCCCTCAGGTCCCCCACTACTCTCATTATTCTCCTCTCCCTCCATCTAACTCCAATGAAATCCCCTTCTCTCCTAAACTTCCCCCTGACCACAATCCTATCTCCCCCTGCTCCCCAGGAGTGGGAATTTGCAAGGTGCGGCGGGAGGAATGCTGGACTTGGAGGTTCTGAGGTTGAATCTAAGCTCTGTTTTTTATTATCTGTGTGACTTTGGGCAAATCACTTCTCTGGGTCTTAGTTCCCTCATCTGTAAAATAGGGGGGAAGGAGGAGTCGGACTAGACGTCCATAAGGGCCCTTTAAACTCTAAATCGTGATCCTAAGATCTTCTCTTTCCCTAATCCTATCCCTCTTTCCTTCCCCAACCATCTTCCCACACTCCCCTCACCTTCCATGTAACCAGGGGTCCTAACTACCTCAATCAACCTGCTGCATCCCCATAGTTCTCTTTCTCTCTCCACTGCCTTCCTCCAGCTTTCTCCCTCCTCTGATATCCTCTTCTTCTTCGCTGGTGACCAGCCCCCCCCCCATCTCCATATTTTCCCAGTGCAGCCTTTCCTTTCCCCCTACTTCCGCCGTCCTCTGCGCTACTCACACAGCTTATCCTCTACCACCCTGGGCCTCACCCAGCCAGGAAGAGTTTCCCCAGAAGCCCTCTCACCACAGTCCTCCTCGTCACTCCCATCTCCACAGTTGTCTGTCCCATCGCACTGACGCCCAATCCACAGACATACCCGATCGTTCTTACATCGGAATGGCCTGTTGGGGGGGCACTGGAAGCGGGCTGGGTGTAGAAACAGAAACAGGCTAAGAGGTGGGGATCAGAGGGAATCTGGGGGCCCCAAGCAAACCAGTGAAGGGTGCTTCATATGCCGACCCACCATGCTGGGACAGCATCACCCTGCTTCTCCCCTCTCCCCTCTCTTGGTGGATCTCCCATGGTCAGTCTCACCACACTCCTCAGGGTTCTCATCGGAATTATCACCACAGTCATCTTCCCCATCACACTTCCAGGCCAGTGGTTTGCACAGGGTGTTGTTACACTGAAATTCATCCAGGGGGCAGGTCCGTACTTTGGGTTCGGGTGGCAAGGAAAAAAGTTAGAGGACATGGGATTAGATTGGTTGTTGTTGCTGTTGCTTTTTTTTTAAGAGACAGTCGAGACCTCAGAGACCATCTACTCATAACATCACAACAGCTTAGAGTGAGTTGGAAGGGACCTTGGACGCCCTCTAGGTCAACCCAAGGAGCCAACTGCAGACTTCTGCAGATGAGGAAGAGGGGAAGGGCCCAAGTCACACAACTGGCCACACCAGAAAGAATAACCTTAGATCTCAAATGCAAGGGCAGGTTATTGAATAGCTCATACAGGCGAGGGACAGAGGGCAGAAAACAATGTGTAGGATGCACTAGGCACAGTCCAGGGGGACTTCCTAGAAGCCAGAGCCTACTATGATGCTGTTCCAGCTCTCCGAAGGTCTGTTTTGTGGAAGAGGGATTGGGCAGAATCAGAAGCAGTGAATGGAGGCTTCCAAGAGGCCAGTGAAGTCAGGAAGCGCTTCTAACAGTCAGAGTTGCACAACGTTTGAACGGGCTGCTTCTCCAAGGAGGAGGCCTTCAAACCTCAGCTGGATGAGGTGTGTTGTATAAGGCGGCTTCTTTGGGTGAGTCCGGGTTGGACTATGCCCAAGGAAGTACCTCCTAACTCTAAGTTCTGTGATACCTCAAGCCTGGGTTAGGAACCTGAGGCCCATTAGAATAATTAGGTCATAGATCTGAAACCTCAGATACCATCTAATCCAGTTCCTTAATTTTACTGAAGGCCAGGGATGATTAAGTGGTTTGCCCATGGTCACACAGCTAGGAAGTGTTTCAGGCAGGATTTGAACCCAGGTTCTCTGGCTCCAGAGACAATGCTCTTTCTGTTGAATCACACGAAAATCTGAGGCCTGCACAGGAGGGACTGATCATTCATTCTCTAGAGGCCAGGTACAGGCTGTGAGGAAGAGAGCTCAGACTGAGACTGAAGGCTGAGACAGCGATGAACTTGGACTAGGCAGAATGGAGAAAAATGAGCAGTTTCTCAGCAGAGCCGATCCAGGCTTTTACAAGCCTGTTCATGCTGTGTGGAAAGCAGAGTGGGCTGATAGGAATGAAGCCAGTTAATTAAGCCTGTCAATAACCTGTACCTTCACCCCCGTAAGGAAGTGGAACTGTGCACTCTGTTGACTTGACTTGCATTGCTGGAGGAGGAAAAGGACTGGGGGTGGATGAAGCCTGAAGCCCAGGGCTCAGCCTTCAAAGGAGAAAGGCCCTCTCTCTGCCCGCCTCGGGGAGGAGCATGTGGAGAAAAGCCAGCAGAACTGGTGGAGGAGAGGAAACATTTTGTCCCTTGTCTACACTGTGAGGGCAGGGCGAGAGGATGGGCGTCAGGAGATTGACACTGAAGAGTGAGGGAAGGGAGGGCTGGGAAGCCAGAACGTAGCCCCCCTGCTGCTTACCACCAGTGCTGCAGGCCTCCTCATCACTGCCGTCCATGCAGTCGGCATCTGCGTCACAGCGCCAGCGCAGGGGGATACAGTGACCACTTTTGCATTGGAACTGGTCCATGTCACAGCGAGGGGTGCAGTCTTTCTGTGGGGTGGGGGATAAGCGGCCTGGCGGTCAGGGCCCTTGGCAGCCCAGTGGCCCTGGGGGCTACCTGTACTGGGTCTTAGAGAGCCCTGGGCCCCCTCCTTAAGTCCCCAAGGGATATGTGGCATTGCCCTCCCCACCTCATCAGAGCCATCAGCACAGTCGTGATCCCCGTCGCATTTCCACCGTCCTGCGATGCAGCGGCCATTGGCACAGGAGAACTCACTCTCAGAGCAAGGCCGTGGGGCTGAGGAAGGACAGACATCAAGGGGATAGGCCTGAGAATGCACTGGGAAGTCATGGAGCCCCTAGCAAACTCGGGATAGGGGGTGACCTCACCACCCTTTACGCATCTGCCTCCCAAACCCAGGCTATCTTAGGACTAAGAATCCAGCCCCACAGGGCTATGCTTACCTGCTACTCTCTAGAGAACAGCTCTTGGGACAGAGTGATGGCCCTCCCCCAAACTCCCTCTTCCAGGGAGAGATATCTGGAAGGCACTGTTGCCCACCCCTTCCCTTAAGGGATGGATCGTGGAATTGGGGAGGGAATCACAAAGACAAGCTGTGGGGGCTGGAGGGATAGGCAGAAAGACAGCACAGGGGAGAGGAGAAGTAAGGACGGCTCTTGGGGTATGGGTGGGAAGGTATCTGGGAACATGGGGGTATTAGAGACACCTACCTCTGCAACCCCAAGAGGACAGTGTGAAAATGGAGAGAAACATGAGATGAGGTGAAATGGTACAGCTGAAATACACGACATGGAACTGGGGGGGCGGTGAGAAGGGAGGCCTGAGGCCCCTGGCCCCGGCCTGCCCTGGCCCAAGCTGGCTGGGCAACGCAGGGGCCCTGGAAGGGGAATGGGGACACCGTGCCTATGACGTCTGCAATGAGCGGGCGGGCATGCTCGAGGCTGCTGGGAGGGGGCACATACTGCAATTCTCCTCGTCCGAGTTGTCGCCACAATCATTATCATAGTCACACTGCCAGCGCCCTGGGACACAGCGGTTGTTCTTACAACGGAACTGATAAGGCTCGCAGGTCCTCTCATCTGCCGAGGGTGGGAGGAAGTCAGATATGGGCAGCACGAGGGGTGAGCGATGGGGAGGTCAGACCGCTAATATTGATATAGGCCTTTAACGTTTACAAATCGCTGTCTTTGGGTTATCTCAGATGAGTGGGTCACTTAGGGGAGTACAAGCTCTCAGCCACGGGGAGTTCAGGTGGCCCCTTATCAGGGCAGGGGGTTGGATATAGGAGGGTCAGGATTCAGAGCCCATGGAGAAGTGCTCTGTGGAAGAAGACCTTGGGAAAGGGACATACAAGTGTGGTGTAACACTGACCCACACTGGACAGTAACAAACTACTGAGAGACATTGTGCTGAGGTGAGTGTTCCCTGTATGAGGGAGATCATATTGGGGGAGGGGCAACATCAGAGGGAGGAGGGTGGGAGAGACCCCTGGCTATAAGCCTGAAGCTTCAGGGAAGGGGAGTCGCTGAACAGGCAGCAGCTTCACATTGCATAAAGAGCCAGTCTTCAGCCTTTCCAAACTAATGATGCCACCCTTTCCTTGTCTTCAACTGCACCCTCTTCTCCATACCCCGCCCCCTTCCCTCCCTTCTTGTCCTCCCAGGGTGAGCTGGTGAGCCACATTGATGGTGCTACCTTGGTGTTTTCTTCTTCCACCCTCCCTTCACTCTGACTTAGCCATCAGTCCCTGCAAGCCCAGCTCACCACACTCTTCTTTGGGCTCATCAGAACCATCCCCACAGTCGTCCTCTCCATCACATTTCCATCGAGCAGGGATGCAGCGTCCAGAGTCCTTACAGCGGAATTCATCCACTCCACAGGTCATCTGGGCTGCAGGTCAGGGGAAAGAAAGAGCCTGAAACCACTCTTCTCAGGAGGCCCCCCCCCGCAGGGGCCAGGAGCCTGAGAAGAACCTGGCCAATTGGGTTGGGGAAAGAATTGGGGAAGTGGGCCTTTGGAGGTGGGCAGAGCTCATTCAGAGCTGGCACACTCAAGGGATGGGGGGGGGGGGTCACTCACTGCAGTTAGCAGGTTCATCACTGCCATCCACACAGTCATTGTCACGGTCACAGACCCAGACCCGGGGGATACAGCGCTTGGTGATGGCACACTGGAACTGGTTGGGGGCACACGTCACTTCCGCTGGGGGTTAGGGAAAGACAGGGAAGTGAGATAGAGAGTCTAACACCCCCCCCCACCGCACTTCTCACGATCATGATAAATCCCCTTTTGCCTTAGCCCCCCAAGCTGATGGTCAGTGGTCTAACGGCCTCATTCCCAACTGCTCCTTCACCCCGAACCCTCCTACCACTTTACTTCCACCAGTCCGAGGGCTCAGGGGAAAAGGGGTTTTGCCAAGAGTTTTAAAAATGTCTATAAAAATGGTCACACCTTGCACCTGAGATTTCTGAATTGTTTTTTCCCATAGACATTTTCTCTCTCATTATAAACCTACTTAAATTCAGAGACTCGTCAATGAAAAGTGTCTGACATTGCTGTTGATTAATTACATTAATCTGCCTGTTTTACTACTTTATTTGATAGATATTAATCATATATGACGACTGTCCCATTGCTTCTCATTCAGTATATGCTGAATGTTGAAGGATTCATTGATGGCTATTGGTTTGCTAAACATAACTTTTATGTGAGAATTACTTGACAAAATGGGAGCTGACATGTTTAATAATGATCGTAGAGTCACTGGGTATAAAGTCATCCAGAGTCCTTGATTTGGGGAGGAGATCCTGAGTGTGAGAATAAGGGTATTATGAGATTGCTAAAATGAAGTGAAAAAGAACTGGGAAAAATAGAAAGTGATAATTAGCAGGATAACACTGGGACTGTTTTGTGAATTACTAGATCTTGTTGACCACTCAAACAATTCCTGACAGAGACATCTGAAGCTAGTCCAGGGGTGAGGAACACTTTTAGCCTTCTAGGTCCTCAAGCATGGCTCTTTGACGGAATCCAAACTTGGATTCCATCAGTGGGCCGCAATCAAAGACTTGGAGGGTCACATGTGACCTCAAGGTCACAGAATTCAGTCAGAGGGCCACACTTGAAGGGTTGGAGGGCTACATGGGACCTCAAAGTCACAGGATTCCGTCAGAGGGCCACATGTGGACTCAGTCTGGAGGGCTACATGTGGCCTCGAGGCTGCAGGATTCAAAGGGCTACACTTGAGGACCCAGAGGGCCACATGTGGCCTTAAGGCTGCAGGTTCCTTACCCCTGGGCTAGTCCTTTAAAATAGACCCCCAAATTACTCTTTGAGGAAGAGGAGTTTATTTAAAAGCTGGAAGATTGTATTAAGTGAGAATGATGGCCAAGAGAAAATCCTAGAGGTGTGGGTAAGTCAGAGAAAGATGCCAAAACTCTTTGCAGTGTTAAGTATAGCTTTCCTATACCTCAAAAAGTCTATCTCTGTTTGGAATTTTCTCTGGTCAAGATTTCTCTCCTAGTAAAGAAATGGTAGAAGTCTGAAGTCAGTTTATTAAAGAATAACTAAAAACCCAGCAGGCATCTGAACTAGACAAAATGCATAATCAAATGGGAATTATCAGAGGGTTGGCTTTTGAATTTGTGAAGTTTCTGCACAGTGGGCCTAGCCCAAGGTTGGCATGGTATTTGCCAGGTGATTCAGCATCATTCAGCACAAAGAGGAATCCCTTTCTCAATCTGTGACTTGCGTAGAAAAAGCAGGGTTAGAACGCCCCAAGTGAGAGGGTCTGATGAGGATAATCCAAGATAAAAGCACAGCTTAGAAATGCCATATCAGAGAATCAACGTTTGACTTGTGGGCAGTTAATAGAAAAGATGAGAATATCTGAGCAATTGCTTAGGAGTGTATGAAGCAGCCTAATTCAGATGGAAGGGGAGGGGGAACTCCATGTAATTTCCTTGGCGGGGAGGGGAGGTTCAGTTGATTTAGACACAGGATGTAATCACAGATGATAATGTGTTAATGAGGTGTCTATAGCCTATTATCCCTTTGTAAAGGATGAATACCTCTCTCCCTCTGAATCAGAAGGTAGCAATGTCATCCAAAGACAAGCCACGCTCCCGTCCAGACAGTCTGAGGCAGCTCTGGCAGAAGGTAGCAGTGGGGGGAAAGGGAAGAACGGAGCTCTTCACCTCTGAGAGAGGGAGGAGGGGACTGTCTCTCCTCCCCTATGATTGGCCATGGCACGAGCACCAAGCCTAGCCAGAGCCAGCCTGGCCATTGGTAGGAGAGTCAATAGAAGAGAATTCAAGGCAGAGAGAGCTAAGGGAGCAGAGACACACACTCCAGACAGAGAGGCAGCCACTTGAGACCAGAAATGACTTTAAGGAGACTGACCTTTGACAGCAGAAAAAAAGAGAGTTATGAACTCAAGAGAGAATTAGCCCCAGCAACGGAGACAGCAGTGCAGAGAGAAAAGAGGCCGAGGGCTGGCAGTACATTTCACATCGCCTTAGGGTGTCTCCTACATGCATCCCTCACTGCCAATGTATTTTAAGGTTATGCTCACTACTCCCACAAATGAGGTGTGTATTGGTGGGAAAGTAAGCCCTAGGTTTATGGTACGTGGGGGTGTGTGTGTATGTGGGGGGGGGGAGAGAATGTTTTTAACCACGATTCTTACTATACCATTTTAGTAGAAGTCCTTGCTTTGTGATAATCATGTCTAGTGACTGATGGGAATGATGTGTTTAGTGGGTTAATGGGAAGCTTGTGAGCTATGGTTTTAGGAGTAGGGACCTGCAGGACTCTCAGAATTTGAGGGTAGCGGCCTCTCTTTGGGCACCCAACCCTTGAGTGAGAATACAAGTTGGGAAGCGAGCCAGCGGGGATGCTTCACAGGAAAATCCAATTTTCCAGTAACTGCAAAACATCTTCTCATGTATGTGCTAACACATATTGCAAAAATAAAAGCGGAGAATATATTTTAAGAGATGGGAGCACAGACAAAATCACCCTATTTGTCAAGACAAAAGACCTAGAGAACACGAGTCACAGAAGCAAGACAGATGTGAGATGACCATCAGCACATACAAGAAGGGAGGTAGAATTATCTCTGGTTACAGCTGTGGTCTGGAGGGATGCCTCAGCGATGAACGTGCCCACAAGGGGACGGGAAAGGTTGGTGTTCAATGAATCAGCACCCAGGAATGAAGCGTGCATGGCTAGCAAACAGAGGTCAGTCTAGACACCGAAATCAGTTAAGTAACCATTACTTATATCACACACTTGATACAATCAGACTACTATTAAGAAAGAACCAGTTACAGAGCTATTTTCTGTTACACATGTTCCATCTTGTAGGCTAGATGGCCATATATATATATTTCTAGTGCATCTGAGGAAGATTCTCATCTGGTTCAGAGAAAACTGGTGCCCAAGGAAAGAGTACAGACAACGAATTGGTGGTATGAGCCCCGAATCTGTAATGAAGAACTGAAGTAAGGTGAACAAGTTTTGCGGGGAAAGCTTGGGTGTTAAGAAAATACTGGAGAGATTGGAAATTTGAAAAAGAAACTGTACAGAGAGTTGGTAACCAGACAGAAAAGTGAGCTATTTTGGCCAAAGAAGCAATTGCACAGGGAGGTGCAGGGCAGAGACAGACCCTTGCACAAGAAAGCAAGATCTCCATAATGTAAATATAAAGCAACAGTCGGAGCCTCAAACAAACTGTCGCTTTTGACGGTTAGGAAAAAAAAGGCTCCAAGGGAAGGTGCAAATGTTCAAACAGCAGCTCCAAAGTGCTGAAACCCAGCCTGCTTTCCAGTCAACCCAGCGAGCTGCTGTGAGCAAAGCGAATGATGAATAAAGAAACAAGGACCTAGGAGGACCCCAGTCGGGACAAAAGGGGGAAGGTGGAACTTAGAGGCAGTGCCTTTCTGGATCAAAACCTCATCTGGAGAGATTGCTAGGGAAAAAGAGAAAAGCCAGAAAGTTTAGAAATGCTGCTAGTCAGATTCTGCCATTGCCGACAGATCTAGAAAGATCTAGAACTCCAACCTCGAATCGGAAAGATGATGATGTTGCAGGAGAAGTGGTTCTTTGTGTGGTCAGATGTAGCTGCTCATCGTTGAATCATATATCAGGCTGTTTTGTACTTTTTGATGTTTCTATGACCATCAGGCACGTATTATTATACTCAAACATTATTACTGATAGAGTTGCTTTGTTTTTTTCTCTATATATACTGCAATGATATGTTCATGTATTGTGTTCTGCACATATATGCATATATATATATATTAGACGCTTGGCATGTCAAATATTGTTTTGCCCTTTGATATTTTTATTGTATATAATATTAATTATTATTATTAATTCCCCTGACATTTAAGGCTTTCCACGAACTGGTTCTAACTGACCTTTCCAGATTAATTTCATTCTACTCCACCCTCTCTGTTGCAGCCAGACTAGACCATGAGCTGTTTCTTCATTCTCATCCTGCCTTCTCCTACCTCCAAAATTTCATGCAGGCAGATGCCTGGAATCCACTCCCTCCTCACTGTCCCCTGTGGAAATTCTCCTCTTCCTCGAAAGCCCAGTTCGGCACTATTTCTTCCATGAAATAGCCCCTAATGATTCCCTCCTCTCCCCAGGAAAGGGATCTCTCCCTCCTCTTATTCATTCATTTATTTGTTATTTCTTTATTACACAGTCCCCTCTTTTACCCCAATCACATTCGATGTGGTGCAATATTTCTTCATTACAGTGCCATCCCCTGGAGGGCAGTGGTTATGCCCTAATCCTCATGTCTTCTGGGTCTTGCCAAATAGTTGGTGCTTAATAATTGATTTCTCAATTGAATCGAACTGAATCATGTTACCCAATGAATAAAGTGACTTAAGATCTCTAAAATGAATATTGCAAGTATTCCAACTTCCCCTAAAACATTTTATATCACTTTCCTCCAGTGGTTTCAAAATGTCTGGAAATTCTCTCTCCCTCTGTCTTTCTCTCTGTTTCTTTCCCTGTCTCTGTCTCTCTGCCTCTTTCTCTACCTCTTTGTCTCTTTCTCTCTGTCTCTCTCTGCCTCTTTCTTTCCGTTTCTCTCCCTATCTCTGTCTCTCTCTGCTTCTTTCTCTGTCTCCCTGTCTCTGTCTTTCTTTCTCTCCGTTTCTCTCCCTATCTCTGTCTCTTTCTCT
>NW_027185715.1:1675822-1714127 GCF_028583685.1 Petaurus breviceps papuanus | reverse complement strand
TCTCTCTCTCTGTTTCTCTTCCTGTCTCTGTCTCTCTCTGCTTCTTTCTCTGTCTCCCTGTCTCTGTCTCTGTTTCTCCCTTTGTCTCCGTCTCTTTCTCTCTGTTTTCCTTTCTCTGTCACTTTCTCTCTCTCTCTCTCTGCCTCTTTTTCCCTCCCTCCTTCTTTATCTCCCTCTCTCTCCTCCCTCCTTAATCTGGCCTCCCCAAAACCCAGTCACTCACGACAGTCTCGCTCGTCCTCGCCGTCTCCGCAGTTGTCCTGCCCGTTACAGCGGAAGATGCCAGGGATGCAGCGATTGGTGTTAGTGCATTTGAACTGACTGGGCAGACAGACGTGGATGTCTGCAGGGGGACATAAGGCCATGGAAGAGAGTAGGGTCAAGAGAGGAAAGAGGTAAGGACCTACACTATGGCAGGAGGGATGGGAGGATTGCCCACTGGTCAAATGGGGGAAACAGATAGAAGTTTAGCCTTTGACACTTAGCAGCACTGTGATCTTGGGCACATTATTTAATTTCTTTGTCACAGTTCCTTATCTAGAAAATATTCATAATGAGACCTGTAGAACATTGTGGGATCAAAGGAGATAGTTATATAAAGTGCTTTGTATTTCAAGTATTGTATACGTTCCAGCTATTGAGGAGGAGGGTAGGAGAGATCCTGCTTAGAAAGAAAAAGCTATGGGTGGAATGGAGCCCTAAACTTAAGGATTTTGAAAGAGAAAATTTAAACAAAGGGGCTCAAAGTTCTCCATTACCTTGAATGGAAGAGATAACAGAGATTGGCATAATGAGTGAACTGGGACAGGAGGGAGCCCACTGTCTCCTTCCCTCGGGTGCACAGAGAAGCTGGCCCTCTGTGTGGGCCAGAAGAGGGGAGACTGGTCAATTCCCTTACCACAATTGGCTTCATCACTGTTGTCTTGACAATCATTGTCACCATCACATATGAAGGCTGGGTTTGTGCAGATACCAGTGGAGCACTGAAATTGCCCTGGACGGCACTTGAACTCGGCTGCCAAGGAAAAGGTGATTCATCAGTACATACCGTGGGTTCTGTCTTTCCTCCCTCCGCCAAGGGCAGACCAGAGTTTGCCTCCTCTCCGGCTCCCCTTTGCCCAGTATACTGGGCACTATTGTCCCCCCTCACCCTTCCCCTGTCACTTACGACAATCGTGAGGCTCATCAGAGTGGTCCCCACAGTCATCCTCTGTGTCACATTTCCACCAGAAGGGGATACATTTATCGTTCTTGCACACGAACTAGGGTTTGAGGAATAAGGGTTTTGTTAGTGGTGGCCACTGGGGTCAGGAAACGTCTGAAGCTTCTTTTTGGGGGGCATTTTTTGTGTGGGGGAGTTAGGGAGGTCAGGTCAGGTTATGGGGATATTTATGGGAAAATCTGTGAAATTCTTCATGGGGAGGCAGGGTTTGGGGGCAGACTAGACTTTAGAGATGTCAGTGTAGGATACAGGGAGGTCAGAGTGTATGTGAGGGCCTTTGTGTGACGTGGGGAGGCTCCCTCACCTGACTGGCTGTACAGTTGGACACACATGTACGCCCATCACCTCCAAGGTAGAAGTTGGTGGGACAGGCACATTTGTGGCCCCCACCCGGAGAAAGCAGACACAGGTTGCTGCAGCCACCATTGTTCACCTTGCATGGGTGATTAGGGACTGTAAGGAAGCAGAGGGTATAGGAAAGGTCAAAGCACGGTCAGTCCCATGTCTTCAGAATTTGTTTTTTTCCATATTCCCAAATAAACTCCTCCACATTTGTTCTTCCCTTTAATCTTGACCCTACAGCAACCCTAAACCGTTCTGCGGCCCGGAAATTCTCATAGTGGTCTAAGGACCCCTTAGGGCCCCTAAGGCTTTTTTAGGGAGTTTATAAGATCAAAACTATTTTTATAAAAACTAAGACATTATTTAACTGTTAGAATGAAATTCCTGCCCCCACCCCACCTCCAACTACATATCCATGTGAAGCCAGATTTTCTTTATATACTTCAACCAAAACAACAAATCTCAACAGACTGAATTCAGGAGCAGACAGGGAGAATCCAACTGTCTTCTGGTAAATCAGATATTAAAGAGATTTGCAAAAATAGGTAAAACCATACCACTATTCTCATTACTTTTTTTTTGTTTTTGAAAAGTTTTTTTTAAATGCTATTTATTTTAATGGGCTTATTGTTATTCTTTTTTAAATGAACAAATACTTTAACACTTTATTGGTTTTAATTTATAACATGGTAAATATCAATAGATATAACCTGTATTTTTTCAAAAAGCTCTTTGTGGCCCTCAATAATTTTTAAGAGTATAAAGGAGTCCTGAGACCATCAAGTCTGAGAATAGCCTTCCTAACCCTATCTCTGATCTCACCCTAATTCTCTTTTCCTCCTATTCCCTAACCCAGGGGTGGGGGTGGGGGGAACCTGTGGCCTACTAGATCCTTAAGAGCTGCCTTTAGACTGAATTCAATTTTTAGAGAACAAATCACTTTAAGGCCACCCTTAAGGCCAAAGGTTCCCCACCCCTGCCCTAACCCCCCCTCCACCCCACCCTTATCCCTAACTCCAACTCTACTCTTCTTTTAAAACCTTTATCCCCACCTTAGCACCACTCTAAAAGCTCAGAAATGAAATATTCTCATTTCTCAGAGCTGAGTTTGGGGACTCCAACCCCAGAGAACTTGGCCAAATGACAAACGAATAATAGTAGTTGACATTTGTACAGTGTTTAAAGTTTACAAAGTACTATACATATATTTTCTCATTTGATATTTCCAACAATACTGTGAGATAGGGGTTATAATTATCCCTGATTCACAAATAAGGAAACTGAGGCTTAGTGACAATAAAGACTTGCTTATGATCAGAGAGGGCGGCTAAGAGTGCTGGATGTGGAGGCAGGAAGACCTGAGTTCAAATCTAGCCTTAGAAATTTACTAGTTGTGTGACCTTGGGTAAGTCACTTAACCCTGTTTGCCTCAGTTTCCTCATCTGTAAAATGGGCTGGAGAAGGAAATGGCAAACCACTATAAGAATCTTTGCTAAGAAAATCCCAAATGGGATAACAAAAAGTTGGACATGACCGAAAAACAATTGAACAAGAATCAGAGAGCTTATAAATGTCAGAGGCAGGATTTGAACCCAGGTCTTTCCAGACTCAACATCCAAATCCAAGGTTCTTTTCACTGCACTACGTTGCCTTTCCAGCCCATGGCCACAGGCAATCAATCCTCCTACTGCTTCTGACCTCAACTGGCCATCATGTAAGTGCCTGTAGTCCCAGCCCCCGGGCCACATCTCAGTGCTTCTAAATGATGGTGGCTGGTGTTTCTTCCCTAAGATTCTTCACTCCATTTCTGTCATTTTTACCATCTCATTTTTTACCCTGCAGTGAAATGAGGGCAGAAATGTCCTTTTATTTATTTAGAAATGACTGTTTCCAGTTTACAGATAAGGAAGCAGAGAAATGAAATGGCTTGTCTAGGGGGTCTCCGTGGGAGGCGCCACCAATTGGGATCATAGGCTTTAGAAGCAAAATGGGTCTCTGGATATCATCTGGTCAAAAAATTCCTGTTTGACAGATGAGGATATTGAGGCACGGAGAGGGCAAGACTTGCCCAAGGTCACACAGGTAGTAAAATGATCTTATTTGAGCCTCTGATAAGTAGATAAATTGAGTATCATTATTATCTCCATTTTGCAGATGGGGAAACTGAGGCTCATAAAATCACAGGATTTAGTGTTAGAAATAACACTAGAAATCTAGACCAACTTCCATGTTTTATAGATGAGAAAACTGAGACCTAAAGTGTTGAAATGATTTGTTTAAGGTCTTAGAAGTTAAGTGGCAGAATTTGGAATCAAACACATCTTCTGACTCCCAAGTCTAGGTGGGTGCAATGGACTTGAAGCCAGAAAATTCTGAGTTCAAATCCAGCCTCAGACACTTACTAGCTGGGTGACCTTAGGAAAATCACATAATTTGTTTGCCTCATTTGTGAAATGGGGAAAATGATATCACCGGCCAGGGTTAGTTTGAGGAGGAAAGAGGTAACATTTGTATATAACAATAACTTAGCAGGTGCTATAGAAATGCTTATTCCCTTGTTTTCCTTTTCCATAATACATTGTAGGGTTTTAGGCTCTAGGCTAGTACAGAAGGCCAGATCTGCTGGACCTTGCGGTTTGGGGTTAGAGTCTGAGGCATTAAGCAAAAAAAAAAAAAGAATATAATTTGGGGTGGCTAGGTGGCACAGTGAGTAGAGCATGGGCCCTGGAGTCAGGAGGACCTGTGTTCAAATCTGGCCTCAGACACTTAATGCACACAAAAACTAGCCGTGTGACCTTGGATAAGTCACTTAACTCCAACTCCCCCCAAAAAAGCCAAAAAAAAGTCTGAGGCATTTAGGGTTAGAGTCTCTTAATTGTCCTATGAACACAGAACTTTGTATCTCGGTGCCTTTGCTTATGCATTTCCTTAGCCTAGAATGTCCTCCTTCCTTCTTCCATATGTCTCTCCATATCATACATATCCTTCAAGGGCCAATTCATTTCCTCCCTTCTGCATGGACTCTTCCCTGACTGGCCTGGCCCCTGCTCACTGCTCCCTCCTCAGAACTCTTATAGCACCTCCTGTTCTAATCCCTCCTCTAATCCATTCATGATGGATAGCCCACACTGAGCTCGGCTGCATGTCTTTGCATCTTATGGGCAGGGCACCTCGTAACCTTTTGAGCACGTGGACCATGTGGAGTGAATGGATGGATAGGTGGGTAGAGAGATGAGCAGGGGTGATGAGGACGCCAGAGACTGCTGCCTCATGAAACCTGTGCTGTCACTCTAACGTTCTGGGCTGTCCTGGTCCCAGACTACAGCCCCATGTCTCTGCTCCCATGGTGCCTCTCTGTCCTCACCATCAGGCTGACGAAGGGCGTGGAATACGTGCAGGTCCATGGGCCGATGTAAGGTGCTGATGAGCAATGTCTTGTTGGCACCTGTGGTCTTGTGTGCCCGGTTTATGGACTTGGTCTCCCAATCGGTCCAGTACACAAAGTCCTCAAACAGGGTGAGTGCAAAGATGTGGGGGATGTCCTGGTTCAGCACTGGGGGAGGAGAACAGCATGGGTGAGCGGGCCTAAAGAACCCCCTCTAATGCTGATGGCATCCCTCTTCCTCACCCTCTACACACAGAGATGGAGAGAAATTACAGATGGGGCATGGAGGATGGAGGCAAGTGCCAGGCAAGATCAACATCTGGTGCCTCCATGTCAATGCCCTAGCTTACACCCACTCCGTATCTCCTTAGACCCTTGGTGCCCCAGGACCAGATGGCACCCACCCTTTGCCATGTGCCCCTTGGACCCTAAACAATGCCCATAGACGACACTGACCAATGTGGCGATTGGAGCCATCCAAGCTGGCAAACTCAATGTAGTCTTCACGAGCGTCTGCCCAGTAGATTCTCTCGGTGACATAATCCAGGGTTAGACCATTGGGCCATGTGATCTTGGTGTCTACAACAACACTGCGTCCTGAGCCGTCCATGCCGATTCTCCCAATCAGTGAGTGGTCTCCCCAGTCTGTCCAGTACAGGTACCTGTGCCCATCCCAGAAGCCAGAAGGTGAGCACTCCAGGGGGTCCAGATGCCATGGCCTCACCCAAGAGTCGGGGTTGGTGGTGGTGAGAACCTGGGAATACTGGACTCTTCAGCCCTGATTCTGCACAGACTCAAATGCTGGGGCTGACCTTTCTCCTCTGGGCACTTTTATCTGAGTATGGGCTCAGTCTATGTTATTCCCCTCTACTTACCCATTCTGTACGTCCACCACTAGTGCTCTAGGCTCCCGGAGGCCTGAGCTGACCAGCACCGTCCGGTAGGCCCCATTGAGCTTGGACACCTCAATGGTATCTCTGCCTTTGTCACACCAGTACAGGTTTCCGCCCACCCAGTCCACAGCCAGCCCATCTGGGTTACTAAGGCCTGTTCGGTGCAGCACCTGAGGGAAGGGGGAAAGGGAGTGTGAGATGAGATACCCTAAGAGGAGCCCTCAGAAGGGGGAGAAGAGACCAGGGATTTAACTGTTTAAGAACTAGTTCTCCAAAAAAAAAGCATGCATAATACATTTAAAAACATGATTTGCATCATTACCATTTTCTCTACCAGTTTCTTAAGTCTAGGCAATGAATAAAATAATAAATGAAGCCTGAATTTGTAGCATATGCCAGTTTCTGAGGTATAAAAGCTCACACTGAAAATTTAACAATTGGCTCTCTCAAGCCAGTATGAACTGGCTCCAGCACCTACCCCCCCCCTCCACCCGCCTGAAAGAAGCCCATCTGGACCCCATTTCCACAGACTCTGGCTTTCAGAGACCAGACTCTTCTTCAGATTTCCAGAAAACCTAAACCTCACTGGAGTGCAGAGGAAAATGGGGAGAGGGGTAGAAGTGAGATGGCAAGAGGAAGGAGGGACTTCAAGGAAGGACATCCTGACTATCATGAGCTATGGAACAGGAAGGGGAAATCGCCAGAGAGCACTGGCCAGGCCTCATCTGAGCAGGCTTGGGTCACCAGAGCAGGAAGCTACTACAATGGCTAAGGGAAGAGGGAGATGATTTTTGTAGGGATCCAAGCAGGGGAGGATGACCATCACTGAATGGCAAAGGGCTCTTCATTTTGTTGGACAGTATGATGACCTATGGATCCCTTCTCAGAAAAAAAATTTAATTTATAATTTGAGGAATTGTTAAATTTTAGCAAGAGGTTAGTGGAAATAAAGAAGTAACTTTCCCCCCAACAAAATCAAGGACCCCCTGAAACCTATCTGTGTTCTTCTTGGGTCCATGTACTCCTAGGTTAAGAAGACCTGTTCTAGTCAGCTGGGCCCCCCGCCTCTCCCTTCTTCATTTTCCTAGGGACTGGCTCCTATCTTGGAGCGGGGGTCCCCCTCACCTGGACATTGCTTCCATTGATGTTCATTCTTCGGATCATGCTGCCCTGAGTTGTCACATCTGTCCAGTAAATCATCTGCTCTCGGTAATCAAAATCCAGGGCGACTGCATTGTTCAGGCCCTAATGTATGGCAGGACATGAGGACTGGAGCCTGGGGCAGGGGCAGGGGACTAAAGATTGGGATAGAGGGGCAGCGAGACAGTAGGGAGAGGAAATTGAGGCTGTAGAGGGAGGACCCACAGAGAAAGGAGTCCCGCCCCTCCCCGTTCCTCCCCAGGTTCTTTGTCATTAAGATCAGGGTAGACCCAGGGAGCAGGGAGGTGGTGGAGGATGGAGAACAGACCTGGGAGCCAGGCACAGGGGAGGAAGAAAGTGGAGAGGTGAAGGTGGGGGCAGGGGGTCAGAGGATTCTGGTACCTGCTTGAGCAGAGTATAGTTGGTGCCATCCAGGTTAAGCTTGCGCAGGTAGTAGCGATTGGCAAAGATCAAGAATGGTTCCTCATCTGGGGGCAGAGGTGGGGAGGGAAATAGGGGTGGTGGTCTGAGGTCTTGTCCGGCAGAGTGGCACGTCTAATCTCTTCCTCCCACTCTTTGAGCATCTGTCTTCCCAAGGTCTCACCTCCCCAGAGATCCCCTCGCCTGTCACGGTCCTACCGCTTGTGGGGATTAGTTTCAGAGGTGGATTAAAATAATGGCAAAGGGCAGCTGCCCATCTGATATGGCAGATTGCATTGGAAAATAATGCTTTTGTTAGAGAGAGATCCCAAGGGCCCCTGTGTTCTTAAGCATCCCCAGGGTGGCTCCTGTACCCCTTGCCCTCTCCCTGGGGATGCCGCCCTTACCAGTCACGGCCTTGCAGCTGTGGGCATCACCCCCTCGGGGGGCATAGCCCTCCACACACAGACACTTGTAACTGCCATGGGTGTTGATGCAGCGCTGGCTACAGGGGAAGCTGGTGCTGCACTCGTCCACATCTGCACACGTTCGACCATCATCCTTCAGCCGGAATCCTGGGCGGCAGCGGCACTGGGGGACATAGTGGGCATGGGGCACGGGGCACCAGGGACATGGGGCTGAAGGATGGGGTGTGGTGGGTAGGTAGAATGCCTTAGCCCTGGGAGAGGACTGTTCTCTAGTCCACTGCCACCCTTCCTGTGGAACCTGGGCAGGGCACAAATCCTCTCAGCGCACCCCCCACCCCTGCCATTTCTGCCCTGGGAAGGTGGGGCTTCAGGTGAAGGCCTTGGTGCCGGGGTCGGGTGTGTGTCTGTGTGTCTGGGGGGGCTGGGCCTGGGCACTCACCTTGTACCCGATCTTCAGGTCCTCACAGTCCTGGCTGCAGCCACTGAGTTTTCGGCTCAGACATTCGTTGATGTGGCAGCCACGCTCGTCTGACCCGTCACCACAGTCATCTTGCCCATTGCAGACCAGCGAGTCACTCACACAGCGCCCACTTTCACACAGGAACTGGGAGGATGCATTACACTTGTGTTCTGGGGAAGGGAAGGGAGGCCCGAGGGTCTGTTTTCTGTACATTATAATTTCCAACAGTTCTCATTTCCATGATAGGTTAGAGCTTTACAAAGTGCTTCCCTGACAAGGACCTTATGAGCTAGGCAGCGCAAATCTTATTTCCATCTTTTGTATGAAAAAAATTGCTCCTTGCATGGCTAACGACTTGTCCCGGGCCGCAATTTCTTTGCTCAGCTCCTGCTCGGTGCCACTCCAAGTGGGCAGCGACACCCCGCACTCTCTCACCTGGGCTGGTACAGTGAGGGTTCTTTGGGGCCTCATCACTCTGATCGTGACAGTCGTTCTCCCCGTCACACTCCCACTGGCGGGAACTCAGGCAGCGCCCGTTGGCACAGCGGAACTCGGTAGGGCCGCATGTGGGGTACTCTGGAAGGGATGGGAGCAGTCAGGAGGGCCCTGAGCTTCCCCGGATGTAGTCCACTGGCTGACCCCTCAGGGAGGCCACCCCTTACCACATTCTGGAGACTCATCAGATCCGTCTGTACAGTCTCTGTCGTGGTCACAGACAAAGTGCTTGGGGATACACTGACGATTCTGGCACATAAACTCCCGTTCATCGCAGGTGCTGTTGTACACTGTGAGAGAGGGCCGGATCCCACTCAGGACTGGAAGAGCCCACCCACAACCCTCCTTGCCCTGCTCCTAGTCTCCATTTCTCTAAGAAAACACTTAGCCAAGACATTCTACCCGCACTGAACTCCAAGTTCCCTGGTCCTCTTAACTGCTCTCTAGCCATAACATGCCATTCTCAGTCATCCTTGACCAGTTATTCTCAGCCCGGTTGGCACGGCAGGGCACAGACTGAATCAGTGTCAGGACCCCGGCTGAGCAGCTAACAAACTAGGTCACCGGTGCCAAGCAATCACTCTCGCTAAACCTGAGCGCTCTCCTTTGTGAGATGGAGACTAGATGGGTCCAGGGTTCCTTCTGACTGCAATGTTCCCTGATTCTGCGGTCACTTCTCTCCTGGCCCGCAGCCTTCCCGGGTCACTTACAACATCCGGCTGCAACACTCTCATCGGCACCATCGGCGCAGTCTTTGTCCCCATCGCAGAGCCAGCGGTCAGGAACACAGAAGTGCATGCCCGGGCAAGAGAAGGATGATGGGCCACACGTCTTGCCCTCTATAGGGGAAGGATTGGTCATTGAGAGCCTTGGGGACAGGAGGTCATACACATAACAGACACACACAGAAAGGGCCACCCTCTTCCCCAGCCATGTTGGCTGAATTATTCCTTAGGTAGTCTCTTAGAGCAGTAACTGTGGACTCTTTCCCCACCAGAAGATGAATGGCCATTCCCAGCTCCAATGCTCTTATCTAGGCATTCATGGCCACACGTGGCCTGGCTCCTCTACCCCTTTCCCCTCCCATTAACCCCTGGTAACTCACGGCAGGGGGCTGCTTCATCCGAGCCATCCCCACAATCATCACTCCCATCACACAACCACTCCTTAGAGACGCAGCGATGATTTTGGCATTCAAACTGGGCCTCTGAACAGAACTTGTCTGGAGGAGGGATGCATGGGGACAACAGTTAAATAGGGTGTAGAGGCACGGGCAGGATGAGAAGTCTTGGGAAGACAGCACACAGAGCCCCTCACTCTTAAACCCCTGGGGTCCAACAGAAGGAAAAAAGAAGGGCTTCCGCTTCTGAGGTTTGGGATAAGATGTTCCAAGGTGGGAGATTACCAGGGTTTGGGGGCATCTCAGAGGCAGGCGCCCCGACTGTTGGGATAGAGGTGGGCCTCGGTGTCTCTGCGCTCAAGCTTTGGAGAGCCGGGCAAAAAGGGAAAAGGAAAAAGGGGAGGGGCCTTTACTCACTGCAGTGGGCCTCGTCCTCGCCATGCTCACAGTCATCTTCCTTGTCACACGTCCAGCTCATGGGGATGCACCGGCCACTGGGGCAGGGGAAGTAATTCAGGGGGCACCTGGGCTTCACACCTAGGGCGGGACGCTGGATATGAGGCGGCCATCCACATCCACAACACCCCGGGGGCCCACAGGCAAGGACCCCGTGACCAGTGCCCCTACATCCCCAGCCTCTCCAAACCGGAGTCACTGACCTGGGCAGTCACGTTCATCGCTGTAATCTCCGCAGTCATTGGCGCCATCACAAACCCAGCTGGAGGCATAGCACAGGGACGTCCGCTCGCACGGCAGGAACGTCACCCCCTTCACCCCCAGGCGGAAGTAGCTGCTACAGTCAGTGGTGCCTGGGGGTGGGGGTGGGGGAGGGAGAGGGGTGACATCCTGGTCCCTCCCCCACCCCCTGGAAAGATCCCCTTTCCATCCCTACTTGTGGCCTCCCTTTGTGAAACCCAGGGTTGGGGCAGGCCTGGGGAAGAAAGATGGGGCAGAGGAACAGATAGAACAGGGGGCCACGAAGGGGAAACCAGGGGATGGAGGTGGTGGGGTGGGGCAGGATCAATGAGGGGATGATGGGAGCAGGAGGGGAAGGAAGACCTGAGGAAAACAAGGAAGAGGGGAGACAGCCAGGACAAATCCTCTACTCACTACAATTCATCTCATCTGATGCATCTTCACAGTCCAAAAACTGGTTGCAACGGCTGGAATTGCTGATACAGCTCCCATCCCGGCATCGGAACTCATCTGCTGCACAGGCAGTCTCTGTAAAACAGACCAGCCAGACCCTCATCAGTCTGGAACTCAACATCTGGAAACTAGCAGGGTCTGAGGGGAAGAGGCTTGGAAACCAGAGCTCCCCTGCTGTGGCCGAAGTGTGAGAGAACACAGAACTGGACCCTTAGAACTTGAGAGAGCCAGAGAGCCAGCCATCAACCTATAATAGAATGAAAGATAACAGACTGGCCTTGGAGCTTCAGTGACCCAGGATTCATGCCTTGGACACATCCGAGGTGTGTGACAGCAGTCATTACTCAAACTTTCGGTGCCCCAAGTAATGTGATAAAACCACAATTTAGACAAGTTGCTGATCTGCATTGATGGAGGGCTGCTCCCCAACCATACCAACTCCCTTTTCTATACTGTTTGAGGGTTTATAAAACACTTTTTAAAAAACTTTTTTGGAGGTGTAAAGGCAGGGCAGTTGGGGTTAAGTGACTTGCCCAAGGTCACACAACAAAGTTTCTACCCTCAAGGAGCTTACATTATTTTTTGAGGGTAGAAGGCAAGGCAACTGGGGTTAAGTGACGTCACACAGCTAATAAGTGTCAAGTGTCTGAGGCTGGATTTGAACTCAGGTCCTCCTGACTCCAGGGCCGGTGCTCTATTCAGCACCACCTAGCTGCCCCATACAAAACTCTTTACAACAACCTTGTGAGCTAGACAGGGCAAATACTCTCCCCATTTTACAGAAGATAAAACTAGCAGGTCAAGGTAGTGGGAAAAAGTCCAGGGCTTGAGTTAAAAGCGCTGGGGGTCTTTTTCTGGTTCTGACGTTTACTGTGAGCAATCACAGGCATAAAACCTCTCTGAGCTCCCATTTCTATCCTTGTAAAGTGGAGTAATAATACTTGTAACTGAATTCTAATAAATCTGTAATATTTCTCCTGGTTTCTCCAATTTCCTTTAAATTTTAGCTAAAATCCCACTTTCTGTAAGAAGTCTTTCCTGGTCCCCCTTAATACTAGTGCCTTCCCCACAAGAGTATTTCCAAATTATCCTGTTAACATCTTTGTACAGTTGTTTGCATGTTGTCTCCTCCCATTAGACTAGAAACTGCTTGAGGGCAGGGATTATTTTTGCTTTTCTTCATATTTCCAGCACTTAGAAAGTGTCTGGTACATAGCAGGCGCTTAATAAATAAATGCCTGTTGACTTGTACTATCCAATTCCAAGGCCTTTGAAAGCCTGAAGACCTCAGTCTTTCAAGACCAATAAGATGGTGTGTACTCCCAACCTCCTGACCTCAGAATGCATGCATGTTTGGGACATGGCTAATGCTGGAATTTATTTTGTTTGCTTATGTATATTTGTTACAAGGATTTGGTTTTATTTTTTTCTTTTCTTTTTCCTGTGGTGTTAGGAGGTGATAAGGAGAGAAAAGAAATTTCTGCTAATTGGAAAAAAATAAAATTTGAAGAGGATTTGTTGTCAGGAAAGTGCTTTATAAACATTAGAAAACACCTTATAAATTTGAGCTGTTCTTATTTACAGAAACAACAATAATACTAACTTAAGGAAACCAGAAACCCAGGGCTCAAGAGAATGGGGGAGGGCCTGAAATCTAACATCTAGGACAGTTTCTTTTTTCTTTTTTTACTTTTTGGAGGGTAACTGGGGTTAAGTGACTTGCCCAAGGTCACACGGCTACTTTTTGTGTTAGGTGTCTGAGGCCGCATTTGAACTCAGGTCCTCCTGACTCCAGGGACGGTGCTCTATTCACTGAACCACCTAGCCACCCCTACGACAGAGTTTCTTAACCTTGTCTGTTTTGTAGTTCCTGTGCCCACCTAAGGCTCCCACACATCCCAGAATCCCACCAAAATTCAGTTTCTTCCACTATCATGCCAGGAATCTATTAAATCCTGAACATCTACTATACACACAACCCAGATTTTCCTCCTCCATCTGGTGCCCACCAGTGTGGGGGCAATTGGGGTTGTCATACTGTTGCCATATTTTCTGATGCCCTACACAGAGTGAGAGCTCCAGTCCTCAGGTGGCGTCTCGAAATGAAAAAAAAAAAAAAAAGCTCACAGACCCCAGCTTAAGCAGCCTGGGTTTGAAGGCTAGGAAAGGCAGGAGAGCTATCCACTCTGGGGGGAAGGTGTCTCCAGGGAGATGGGGAAAGGAGGTTCCAGCACTCACTGTTACATGGGATTTCATCTGAGCCATCACCACAGTCATCTGCCCCATTGCACCAGAGGGTGTTGGGCACACAGCGCCCATTGTTACACTGACGGAAAGTCTTCTTACAGCGGCGTGTGTCTGGAGAGGGAGGAGGTCAGAGTGAGTGGAAGATGCTTCCGGAGAGCTCACGTTTACTCATTCACTTGGCAGGTAAGTATGGAGGCCTGCTCTGTCCTACAGATGGTTAGGGATACGATAAGGTGGTCGCGGGTGCCCCTGGTGGCTTGTCGTACTAACCTTGTTTCTGCACCATTCTGGCTTAGGATCTGGGGTCACCTTGGGCTCTGTTCTGAGTGCCACCCCAGGACTCCTACACATCAAGGGCTGGGGCTAAGAACATGATGGGCTCGGGCCAGTGATAGGGTAGTAGCTGTGGACGAGCACGGGGTCTGGAGCCTAAGCGGTGGGGTTCTTACTGCAGTAGGAGGGTTTCTCATCTGACTTGTCCTTGCAGTGGGAGGTGCCATCACAGGTCAGGCTGAAGCTGATACATTCGCCATTGGCGCATTCAAACTCGTCTTGTGTCCGGCAGGTGGAGTTCATGGCTAGAAATTGGGGTCATCAACAGGGAAAATGGACAAAGAAGGTTCAGGATCCAGGGCTTACAACTCCCTCATCCACGTCCCTAAGTACGAGCCCTACTGGCTCTCCTTGCTGGGATTGGAAGGTCAGTTTTACTAACTGTACAACCTTGAATAAGTCATATATCATGGCCTCAACTTTCTCTTCTATGCAATGGGTATGGTGGGTTAGGCTAGAATATCACTGAGGTCCCTTCCCAGTCCCATCATTCTATAAATCTTATCAATTTTAGATGATTTTATTTCCCTATAACCACTCCTCCTCCACCACATTTCTCCCACCCTCCTCCAGGTCCATGCTCCCTGCTCTCACCTCGACAAGTAAAATCATCTTGGAGAATGCGAGCCCCTCGACAAGAGCACTTGACATGTCCCTGGGGTGTGAGCATACACAGGTCCTGACAGCCTCCATTGTTGATACGGCAAGGGGAGAGTTCACCTGAAAGAGGAGAAGAAGGTGTGAGGGACCCTACCCACCAGACACATACCCAGGGAGCTGCCACCTGGGGAGTGAAGCTCTCCCTCTGTGTAGGCCATCAAAAACTATGGCGACAGTATGTAGGGTTACTGGTGGGCCCTGGATGCAGGAGGTAAATCTGGAATGTGTATATAGTGGCTGTTCAGGATTCAGTAGATTCCTGATGTGATAATGGAAAAAGCTGAATTTTGGGGGGATTCTGGGATGTGTGTGAGAACCTTAGCTGGGAACAGGGACCTATAATAGGTATACAGGTTCCTGAATTAGAGGGCCAAGTCAAGGGTATGTTTGCATCTCTCTCTCCCCTCTCTCTCAATACTGGGTTTGGGCATTTCCAGGCATATATACAGAAATCTTGGATTATTAAGGGAAAGTTCATAGCAGAATGACTGGAAGCCCTGGGGCATGCGTTAAATAATAATTGAAATTTATTCTTGCTAATTTATTATTGCATAATGTTTTTTTTTTAAGCAATTGGGGTTAAGTAACTTGCTCAAGATTACACGGCTAGTTATTTCTGGGTGTGGTACTAAATATCTGAGCCCAGATTCGATCCCCAAGTCATCCCAACACTGGGGCCAGTGCTCTTACTCGCTGAGCCACCTGGCCGCCCCTTGTATAATGTTTTTAAAGGTTTAAAAAGTACTTTGCATACATTATCTCATTCGATCCTTAAAATAATACTGTGAGCTAAATGAGCTATTATTGTTCCTGTTTTATAGATGAGGATTTCTGGGCTAAAAGAATTTAAGTGACTTTTGAGAGCTTATCTATCTTATAAGTGTTTGGGACAGGATTTGAACCTAGTTCTTTCTGAATTCAAGTCTAGTGCTCTATTTGCTATGACAGGATTAGAGGGGAGGGGAGAAGAAAGCTCTAAAGGAAAGCCTCTGGGTTTGGGGGGGCAGAGGTCTCAAGCAAATGGGTGCATGCATGTGTAAGATCCTGGGTTTTGGGGGGTCTAGGGTGTGTATATGGGAGGAATCCAAAGTGTGAGGACACTCACAACTGTTAGTGTCGTTGGCCACAGCAACGATGCCCATGGGCTGCTGGGGGATGTCCACTCGAAGAAGCTTCATATCACTCCCCACATACTTGTTGGCTCGCTGCACAGCCCGCCGCACCCAGTCCGTCCAGAAAATGTGCTCCCCATACACAGCTAGCCCAAAGGGGTGGACGGGTTCTGACTTCAGGATCACCTGGAGAGAATGGAGTCATAACCAATGGTCATAATTCTGATCTCTGATACTCATCTCAGATGCAGCCAATTCCAGGGGATGAGAGCACCAAAGAGCAGACAGAGAATGGGAGAGAAAAAGCCCAGGTGAATAAATTCCAAAAAGTTTCCCTTGGAGGAGACATTCCACTCAAGATCATGATTGTTCTCTTCCTCTTACCTTTTCACTTTTGGCCCATTTACGTATATTCAGTTATTAGGTTTGGTCAACTGGTCATTTCTTCCATCTCCTTCAGTGGGAGTCATGCCCTTCCCCGCCCTGCCCTCACTCTTGGATTTGTAGTGACAAGAATCACAAAGAGACCTCCTTTCCTCCCACCCCAGACTCACATATCGGTGGGAGCCGTCATACTCGCAGCGTTCAATCTTGTCCAGAGTGGCATCAGAGAAGTAGAGTTTCTCTGCACGGTGGTCGATGGCCAGACCATTGGGTGTGCGGATGTCACGTTCGATCAGCGTCAGGACATTGGCACCTGACAGCGCGGCCCGCATGATACTTGGGTGCTGCTCATTCCAGTTGGTCCAGAACATCAGGCTGGATGAGACAAAAGAACAGGAGTGGGTGATGGGTAAGGCGGAACAGCATGAAGCATGTGGAAAGTGGGGAAGAATCTGGTCTATTGAAAGAACAGCTCTTCCTGGCCCAGTCTGCCATTCATCTTTGACACCCCTTCCCCTATCACAGGGGACACTGACCAGGAGGTCAACCTAATCTAATTGCCCCAGCATGGAACAGGGAATGTTTGTGTGGCCCCAGTAAACTTGCAGGCTTGTGGCCCTTCCTGGTTTTTAAGGGCACCCATTCTAGGTGTAAGGCTTGATTTTTTTTCTTTTGGAGGCAATTTGAGACTTGCCCAGCTAGTAAGTGTCTGAGAACTCAGGTCCTCCTGACTCCAGGGCTGGTGTTCTATCCATTGCACCAGCCCCTGGCTTAACTTTCTTAATACTGTGTTTAGTACTGGGATCTAAGCCTCCCTACAGTTTGGATCTACAGTTGGGCTTTGGGTTTCTAGGTTTTCTTAGGTCTCTAACTCATCTACTAGATTCCAGGTTCTCCACAGGTCTAGGCTCTCCTACTTTCTAGGTGCCTAATTTCTATGTCTAATTTAGCTTGGTCTTCCCATTTTTTTTTCATTGATACTTATTCAAGCAAATTATTGGGGACAGCGAGTTCAAGTGTGGCTGTTCCACTCTCACTGAAAGAGATAGGAATTTGTTATAGACATCTCTACATAGATCTTTGCCATTTCTGTCTGTTCATTGTCCTTCCACTGAATGCTCTCAGGCTGCTATGGATTAATTGAGTCTCTTGCCAATCTTTTGGTAAACTTCCTTTTTCTTCTGCTCAGTTTTATAAGACAATACTGCTTATGATCAACTTCCCTCTTCCTCTGTACAAGATTATGTCCTAAACCAAAGTTGCTTTTGGCTGGCATCTCTCTCCATTTGGCAAGGAGATCAAATATTTGTTTACTGAAGTGGTTTCTAAACTCTTATGTTCACCTTGTTGTGGTGAATATAGATTATATCTGTTAAACCACCTCTGTGATAGTTTATGTCAATGTTGTTAATTTATCCACGTCCCATTTTTATTTTTGCATTAACTTGTATAAATAACTTAGGTTGGAGTTGCCTTAATAGTGCACCATAAATCTTATTTTGTTTTTTTTCTTCTAATTTGGTATCTCTCTTCTAATTTGACTTTGAGCAATCCACAAGGTGGTGGTATGATTATATTCAGAAATGATTTCCAAATCAGTAATCAGTCATTTCCTGAGTGTTATCATATAATCAACTGTCTTTCTTTTTTTTTTTTTTGGTGAAATTATTTGGAGCTCACCATGTCAAGCACCCTCTTGACTCTCTTCTTAAAGAAAGCATTCATGATACATAGACGTGAATTTTCAGCATAATCTACTACAAGCCCTTGGCTTCTCTTCTTTCTCATAACTGAACCACATTTTCTAAGACTTTTTATTGTCTTCCCCAATGTCCACCTCTGTACTTAAGTCACTAATTAAAGTATACATCGACTTAATTTGGAGGGTCTCATCAAATTCTGTGCAGAATTTTTCTACCTCCTTATCCTCTGCAACAGATAAGCTGTAATTACTTTCATGATGGTCTTTTTGCAAACACAACACATCTCTTGCATTATGAAATGACCAAATGTCCTTTCACTAAATGATGTTCCTTGCTGCCTCTGGACCAACAAAATTCTGCCACTTCCCTTATTTGCCTCTCCAAGGAGAACTTATGAGCCATCATTCCATGGAAATGCAATTTCCTTTTGTTCTCTGGCTTTATTTATAGCAAGAATGTCACAATTGATATGATTCACTTCCTCCAGTAGTACGTCCATTTGTTAGTCACCAGAGATGGATCTCACATTTACAGTAACAACAGCTACGTTAATGTTCTTAAGCTGCCTAAAAACCCGATGTGATTCTTATTGCCGTGTCCTCTTTTCTGTCTCATCCTGCCATCATCACTGCAGAGAGCAGAAAGGGGGGCGTAGAGCGCTGGGAGCCATTTTGTACTTTTCTTTGTCTCACACATGTCCATCACTAAAGAATTCATCACCAGGTAATGACCAAACGTACTGTCACCAAATGATGTTCCTTAATGCTGAGACTTTCCATATTTTTAGATTGGTTCTCAAAAAGCAGTCTGTTGCTGAGATTGCTTTCAAAGTCTATGTAACACGGAAGGACCAATCAGAGTCTTCAAGAGTACACGCCATGATGAGACATTGGAAAAAAAAATTTGTGACAGCCAATTTATCAATATCTTTACTAAAATGTGTATCAGAAGGCAAAGACAGAAAGACTCTATGTATACCAAAATATTCATAGGAAGGAAGTAGCAATAAACTAGAAACAGAACAATTATCCATTGAGTATGTAATAGAATGAGGATATAATAATATATATAAATGTAGTATAATAATATATAAATAAACATAATATATTATAATATAATAAATTGAGGAATGTAATAGAATATCATCATGCCATAAAAAATTCTGAGAGACAGAGAGAATTCATAGAAACATGGGAAGACTTGTATTAACTGATGCAGAACAGAACCAAGAGGACAATATATACAGGGACCACAACAGCATCAATAAAAGCAACATAAAGAGGAAACTGAGCTGAGATTAATTACAATAAACAATTGTGGAACCAGAGAAGTGATGATCAAACACACTTATTTCTCTCCCTGGAGAGGCAGAGGATTGTGAGTTGAGAATGTGCCTTACTCTGTCTGATGAGGGCATTTAGCCAGTCAGTTTAATTTGTTTTTCTAAGTTATAAGAGAGGGTTCAATGATAGGTGACAGTGGAGGGGAAAGGGGTTATCATCTAGTAAACTAGTATTTGTTGTTGTTGTTGAATTGTTTTCAGTTGTATATGACTCTTTGTGACCCTATTTTGGGGTTTTCTTGGCAAAGATACTGGGGTGGTTTGCCATTTCCTTCTCCAGCTCATTTTACAGATGAAGAAACAGAGGCAAACAGGGTTAAGTGACTTGCCCAGGGTCACACAGCTAGTAAATGTCTGAGATTGGATTGGAACTCAGGAGTTGTATTAAGTTCTAGAACTATATACACATATATGTATGTATGCCTGTATATATATATATATGTGTGTGTGTATATATATATACATATACACACATAAATATATAAAGGACTAGTATAAAAATTAAGAAAACTTAAAATCAAAGTAAAATAAAATAAAACAAAGCCTGGTGCTCAGAATTTGATATAATACTTGTAATGGAGTCTAGTCAGGGCAGAGGACAGTAGGACTCTGAAAACTAAGTCTTTATTAATGGAGCCATCCATTACATTTTTATCTCTATCCCTGACCACTAGCTCCCGCGCTCAACCTTCAGTCTTGCATTGGCAATTGCCTGCTGCAATTTCATCATTACCTCAAACTCAGCACAACTAAAACTGATCACCCTCCCCCCCAAACCTTCTCACCCTCCAGATTTTCTTATTTCTGTCAATCATTCTGTCATCATTTTCCCCTGTCACCCAGGCTTGAAAGTGTAGGGCCATCTTTGATTCTGCTATTATCTAATCAGTCACCAAGTCCCGTCAATTCTTCCTTTGCAGCGCCTTTCAGATTCATGCCTTCCTTTTCATTCTAGCTGCCACTACTCAAATTCAGATCTTTATCACCTCATGACTAGCCTATTATAGTGGCCTCTTCACTGGACTCCCCACCCACAGTCTCTTTACCTTTCAATCTGTCTTGTGCATCTCTCTGGGATTACATTTTCCAGACCACCACTTTGATCAAGCCATTCCTCAGCTAAAAACCCATCAATGGTTATTCATTACCTACAGTATGAATAAAAGGCTAAGATCCTTAGATTGGTATTTGATGTGCTTCTGAATCTTACTCCAACCTATATCTCTGGCCCTGGCTAAATGGACCCTTCCCTCTGCTGTCTTAGCCCTCCTACTCCTAAAATGAGTCTAATGTACTCTCTGTTTCTCAGGACATTCCTTTGCCTAGAAGGCCTTCCTCACTCTTTTTAGTCCTTCTAAATCCCTATTCTTCAAGGTCTGTCTCAAATTCCATCACATCAGATACCTGATTACAGGAACCCTGAGTGATCACTTGGCCCTACTAGGGTCTGGTTTTTATCAGCAGGGTGACGAAGAGGAGAGAATACTGCCTGGGAGTCAGGAAGGTCTGAGTTTGAACCCTGCCTCAGACACTAGCTGCATGACCCAGGGTATGTCCCCTCTTGGTCTCAGTTTCCTCATCTGTAAAACGACAATAATACCGTGTTTCCCCGATAATAAGACCTATCCCGAAAATAAGCCCTCCCCTTACTGTGTAAGATTCCTCTAAAATAAGCCCTCCCCCGAAAATAAGCCCTATTAAGATTGCTACTGTAGTGAAGGTGATCCCCTGTGCTACACGCTACATTACGGTCCCCTCTGTATGCACCGTCCCACCCCCCCCCCCGGGGGCACACCACCCCCCGCCCCTGGCTCCACCCAACACTCGCTGCCCACGTGAGCGTCATCCTGTTCTTCCCCAGTGATTTGCTTGCTGGCGCCATTGAGAGCAGTGCCGCGGAGGAGAGCTGAGGCAGGACAACATAAGCCCTTCCCTGAAAATAAGCCCTCTGGTGTTTTTCTTTCCAAAAAAATTAATAAGACAGTGTCTTATTATCGGGGAAACACGGTAATAGTCCTTCACAGGATCAAATGAAATGATGGATATAGGTGGTATCTAACTCTTTGTGACTCCGTTTGGGGTTTTCTTGGCGGAGATACTGGAGTGGTTTGCTATTTCTTTCTCCAGCTCATTTTATAGATGAGGAGACAGAGGCAGGCAGGGTTAAGTGACTTGCCCAGGGTCACACAGCTAAGTGTGTGAGAGGGAGGGCTCAAGTTCGGGTCTTTCCAACTCCAAGGCTGGTTCTCTATACTATATGTCACATTGCTTTTCGTTAATAAGTTGATTTATTACATATTTCCCTGCACTCTCTCGTGTAAGCTATATGTCTTATCTCAACATGCAGACAATAAGCTCTTTGAGGGCAGGTACTTTGTCTTACGCTTCTTTGTATTTCCCATCCCACCTAGCATGGTTTGCTGATATGTCAGGAGGAAGAAATAAGCATTTATTAAGCCCTAACTATATACTAGCCACTGGCCTAAATACTTTATAAATATTGTCTCATTTGATCCTTATATTGGATTGCTAGGTAGGTGCTATTTTTATTGTCCCCATTTTACAGTTGAAGAAACGGATACAGACTGAGGTTTAAGTGACTTTCCCAGGATCACACAGCTAATAATGTCTGAGTCTGAATTTAAACTCAGGGCTTCCTAGCTCCAGGACCAGTGCTCTATCCACTGGGCCACTTATTGACTGATTTTGGGGAATCCAAAGCCTATGATTGTGAAAATAATCATAGAATCATGAATTTTCAAGCAAATACCCCAGTCCCCAGCTCCTTCCTTCAGTCCAGTTCTACAGCTGAGTCAGCTAAGACCCAGTTGGGTTAAGGGACGTCCTGGTAAATGGAAGGGGAAAGGCAAGTGCCCAGATGTATCCCCAGAGCAGCCCCACCCCGTCATCCTTCAGGCCTCCCCCTCCTCCTCCGACTCACTTCTGGCACTCATCCAGCACAAAGGCTCTGGGGTGATCGTCGCCAGACATGGTGATGACCGTTTCCCTTTCAAAGGCCCCTGGCCGGCTCTGGTCCACTGTGTGGCGAGTGATGGTGGATGTGGTATAGCTTGTCCAGTATAAGGTGTCCCAGCCTCGATGGTAGGCCAGACCCTCCACCGAGCCCACATCTGAAGAAAGTAGGTGGGAAGATGTGGTGGTCAGTGGAGCATGTGGAGAAACATGGATAGCAAGACTAAGACATCTTGGGGAATGGTCAGTGGAGACCTTGGGAGAAGAGGCTGCCTCATTCAGGGACACCCTTATTCATCTGTAACAAGTAGGCCTACTAGAATCTGGCATGGGGTGGGGAGCTAGGGAAGCAATGTGGGCAGAGCTGGGGATCATTGGAGGTTATCTTCTTATGCTGTCCTATGACCCTCCTAATCCCTGTTTCTGCCCAACTTCCATTTTGTGCAGGAGAAATTGCCCCCGTTTCAATACCAGTGGATCTTGTTATAAGGAATAGTGGGTTAAGGTTGGGGAAGAGAAGGAAATTCTGCTAACAGAATTCCCAAGTTGTGTTTCTAGAAAGGCTGAGTATAAAACAGACTTTTGTCAAATGAGTCTCACTTCAGATGAATCGGAGAACCTTGCTGTTTAAAGGGACCTTGGGCCAATTTCTTCCATAAAGTAATTATCTCACAAAGAATCATCTTTTAACTTGCTCTTCAATCTCTCTGCACTCCAACCATGTAGCTGAGGTTCATTAGCCAGGGGGGGAACTAGGGTCTTACTCTGAGACCGATTCCTCCCCTCCCTCAGGCTCATCCGGCCCTTACTCACTCTCCACAATGGTGACCCTCCCAGACCCATCATCATTGATCTGCTGGATGTTCCCAAAGTGGATGTCGCTGAAGAAGATGCGGTTGGCAGTGCCTGGGGAACCCGCTGCTCGGTAGTCGAAAGCGAGGGCAATCACATTCTTCATATGCTCGGGGTCCTCGAAGGGCTGCACAGGGGCATTGAGGTTACGCTCGTCTGACAAGTGGACACTCTTGAGGATGGTACGCTCTGAGTAGAGTAGGTAGCCAGCGTACTCGCGACAGGATGCTCCGTCCTCTGCCAACATCCCATGGGCACAGGCGCAGGCCCGGCGCCCACCCCCTCTGTACAAGCACAGCTGCTGGCACCCGCCATTGGACACCGCACACACATTGGTGCCTAGAAGGAGGTCAAGGGAGGTCAGGGCCCACTTCTGGCTCTGTAACACCACCCTCCCTGGGAATCTCCTGCCTTCCTACTTTACTGTCTCCACCATCACTTCAGCCTGAGGGATCAACACCACACTTGTGGCCTGGCAACCCCTTGGCTCACTCAACAGAATTATACTTGCTGCTGGTTCATCCTCTGACGTTGCAAACCCAGGTCAGAAATCCCCTGACTTCTGAGGACTCTGACCATAGAAAGGGGCTCTCCAATGTTTTTTAAGAGAAGTACTAACCCCTCTCAATTCTACCCTCCTTTAGTCTTTCCAACAATTGACAAGTACCTCCCAACGTTGAATCTTCCCCCCACCCACCTCCTGGTCTCATCTCTTCCCTTCTTGCTTTGGCCTACAAGGGGGTAAGGCTGCTCTCCTTTAGAGACAATCAGCCTCCTCTTCTCAGGGCCTCAGCCTTCCACCTCCTCAACCTTCCCCACCTTTCTGCCGGTCTCTGTTGAAGACTTTAATGTCCTTGAGCTGGACTCCAATCCCTGTCCGAAGTGGAACTGAGTCTGTGGCATTATCCTTGCTCCCTCGCTTGATGGAGCCATTGGCATGGGTCCTGAGAAGAGGAAAGGATAGATTCAATCCAGGAAGGAGCATGAAGGAGACACCACAGCCCAGAGTCCAGTGCAAAAGGCTGTTCCAGGATCTCCTCTCACCTGTCACTCCAGTAGATGAAATCCTCAAACACAGACACAGAGAACATGTCCATGTTGTTACTGGACAGAACCACCTCTCGGTTTTCTCCTGTCTCCAGATCTATTCGCTCAATCTTGTCCGTCCGAGCATCACACCAGTATAACTTCCCATCCTGGGGGTTAAGGAAAGTACCTCATACTTAGGGATTGTACCACCAGTTCCCATCAAGTCCTCTCATACTGTGTGTGCGTGTGCGTGAGTGCACGTGTGTGTATGTGGTGTGTGTGTGTGTGTGAGATGTATGTGTGCGTGTGATCCCTCCTAGAGGGACACTGATCCTTGAGTCTGTCCCTCACTCTGATTCTGTCACCTATACATTCTATATTTGCCTTCTTCCTCCTCATTTAACCAGTAATCAATCAATAAATATTTATAATTTTTTTTTATGTTCCAGGCACTGAGCTAGGTGTTGAGGATGCGAATGTAAAAAGTGAAATGGTCCCTTACATTGTACTCAATTATTTTCCTTGACTGCTTGGTTTTCTAGCCTATTTCCCCCTAAATACAGAGTAGATTCCCACACTGGGTATAAATTTAGACAAGATAATAGTACTTGACATTCGTATGGTCCTTTAAGTTTTATCTAACACTTTACCTTTATTATCTCAGAAAGATTAGGTGTAGTATTACTTTCCCCATTTTACAGATGAGGAAAATGAGGCACACAGATGTTAAAGCAGCTTGACCATGTTCATAGCTAGTGAATGTCACCAAAACCAAGTATCTCTCAAAACTACATCTATTACTGTTTCCTCTGTGCCACAGTTCTGTGTTTCTTTCTTTGCTCTCCCATTCTCTAGAACAGCTGCCTGATTTCTGTGTAAGGACATATAATTGGCAGACAGAGGTGGGACTAGGGGGGATGGGGTGTATGTGTTCCCCCTCAGCCAGGCAACAAGCATTTATGAACCAGTTGCTGTTTGCCAGGCAATGTGATAAGGGCCAGGGATACAAAAAGTTGGAAGTCTGGAGATCTTTCCCTTGCTTCCAATGAGTGCCTAAGTTATCCTCACCTCATAGTCAACAGAGATACCATTGGGCCAGCTGATGCTGACGTTGACCAAGACCACTCTCTCTGTGCCATCCAGCCGTGACCTCTCAATTCTTGGGTACTGGCCCCACTCTGTCCAGAACAGATACCTGAGGGGTAGGTATGAATGTATCAAAGCCCTAAGACATGAGAGAATTCACCCAGAAGTGGGGCTCACAAATACTTATCCCTACAGAGAATAGAATTGGATTTTGGGTTTTTTGGGGAGCCATCAAGGAGGAAGACTGTTGGTAGAGGTAGGAAAATGAGAATTAACCCAAAGAGAGAGCTTCCCAACACTCCAAAAGACCTGAGAAAGGGGACAGGGATGGAAGCAATTCCCTGGAAAATCTCAGATAGAAAATCTTATGTGTGGGACATGGATGTGGAGTATCCAGGTATAGCAAGATTACAAGGGGTGGTCAGGTGTTCCCCCTTCTTACCCCTTCTCTGGGTGGACGGTGATGGCCCGTGGCTTGTCCAGGCCCTGGGAAATGACCACATAGCGAAATGAGCCATTGAGCCTGGCAACCTCAATCACATCAAACCCTTGGTCAGTCCAGTAGATGTTGCCTGGGAAAGAAGGTATCCATCAGAAGCAGAAAGGGTGGGAAGGGATAAAGGTTATGAGTTCTGTTTCCTGTGTTTGCCCCAACCCTGCCAAGTCTTCATGAATTCCCAGTCACCCTTTTGTTTCTCTTTTTTGGTTTTTAACAGATTCCTAAATCTTTTGTTGTATATTACCTACATTTTCCCCTGTATCTTTGCCGCTCTTACTCCTCCCAAAGAGACTTCCCTTATACAGGGCTCAACCAACTGACCCAAGCACCAATCCTGCCACCACCTGTTTTTGTGCAGCCCGGGAACTAAAACACTGTTCTTAGCTCCTGGGCTGTACAAAAATAGGCCATCCCACAGGCTTTTTAACATTTTAGTTTTAAAATTTTAATTTAAAATTAATTTTAAAGAAATAATTTTTAAAAGATGAAAAATATCAGAAGACCAATCAACACATCCCCCAAATCTTCTATTTTATGCACCATTCCACATTAGTGGACCCCAGCCTCTGCAGGGGAACACATTTGTTCCCTTTTTCTCCACTTCTCTTCCCCAGAGTCCCCCTCCCTCAAATCTGGTCCTAAGTCCCTCTCCTCAACCAGCAACCCCCTTATTCCCCACCCACCTGCAATCCAGTCCACAGCAATGCCTTCCACACGGCCAATGCCGTTGGTGACTACATCTTCACGCCATGTCTGGTCCCTCTTGGCTCGGCTAATGGTGCTGAGACCCATGTCTACCCAGTAGATTGTGTCATTGTCTGGGAAAGGAGTAAATATGGGCACATGAGAGGAAGAGAGTTATGGTGGCAAGTAGTATAAGAGGATCTTGGGAGAAGTGGAAGAACCATTGGGCCCATGTGGCAAGGGCCCCTTCTCTCTCTGTTCTCTCCATGTGTCCTTCATGCATGCTTCCTTTTCCTCCCTAAACCTTTTCCCTCATCAAACAAATTACTTACCGGCGTGGAAGTCGATGCCTACAGCAAGTGAGGTTCCAGACACAGGGACCAGTGCATCTGATTTGTCATTGGGGTCCAGCGGTATTCCCCGGATTCCCTCATGCACAGAATACAGGAGGAAGGAGCCCACACCTAAGGCACACGCTCCAATCAGACATGACCCCCATGAGCCTTTTCCCATGCCATACCCAGCAAAGTATCTGAGCCCTTTCTCTGAGGAAGAGTCATAGCATCATAGACAGAGCTGAAAGGGACATCAGAAGCCATCTAATGCAATCACTTCAATTTATTGATGAGAGCATTGAGGCCCAACAGGATTCAATGACTTTCTCAAGGTCACACATCAGAGGTAGCATTTGAACCCAGGTCCACTGATTCCAAAGCCAGTGTTCTTTCCATTATGCCATGCCTTATTCAAATGGAGAAAACTGAGGGACAGAATAGCTGCTTGTGACGAGGGAAGGTGCATGCATGGCAGGCCTCCAGGAAACTGCTTAGGGTTCCTCTGGCCACCAGAGGAGGGCAGCAAAAATGAATTTTCACCAACACTACTCTGCTCCTTCTCCATTTCTTCTATTGGTCCATATGGACCCTATAGACAGATCACAGACCATCCCTATGGGTCAAAGTCCATCAGAAGGGGAGTCTGGAGAGAGGGTAAATGGGGGCAATGAGAACTTGATGATTCTCATACCTACATCTCCAGCTCTTATCACTCAACTGTAAACTAGACCCACCTTTCCAAATGCCAACATGGTACCTCCCTCCACTTGGATGTCCTCTCAAACAACCTTGTGCCCATGACTACCATCTTTCCTCCTGAAATAAGTCCTCTTCGTAGCATCACAGTTCTCCCTGTATCTCAGGCTAGAGACCTTGCAGTTATCTGAATTCTTTTTTCTCTTATCCAATCGGTCACTATTATTTTCTTGTAAAGGTTAGCCAGATTCATCCTTTCCTCTGTATCCCCACTGTTCACACCTTAGCCCAGACCCTCAGAACCCAACACCTGGATAACTGCAGTAGCCCCTGCACTGACTCAGGCCCCGCTACACTGCGGTCCATTTCATCTTCTATCACCAGATTAATCTTCCTGAAACATTGCTCCCATGTGCCTTTCCCTTCCCTCTTCAAGCACTGTGCCTTGTACACAGTGGGCATTTGATAAACAAACACATGTGGACTTGAATTACAATGGCTCCCACTGTCTCTGGAATCTGTAACCTGGTGTACCAAAGCTACCCCCTTCATTCCTTCCCAACCCTAACACATCCTCTGCTCCAGCAGGAAGGGCTACACACGATTCCTACTAAATGCCAAGCTCATTCTGGCCGCAGTGCTTCTGTCCACAGGGTCCCTGCTGTCCCTACTTATCTGGCTGCCCCAATACAAGTCTACCTCTTCCAACACTAGCCCATACTTTTTTTGTGAATGGTCATATAGTGTGGATCATAGCCTACAGTTTGGGATTTACTATTAAAGCTTTCAAGTATGATTCCTCTGCCTCCCCAGCTGGACTGTAAACTCCAGAGAGAGGAGGAAGGGGCGGTGCCCACGTATCTCATGCATCTATTGAGCCTTGTCTAGAGCTGGACACACTGCAGATGCTAAATAAATACCCACCGACCAAGTGACCTGGTCCTTTAGATAAGAAGGGCAGGGCAGGGGAGATGAAGGGTGAGTGTGGAGGGGGCGAAAGGGAGGGCGCCACTGACCCTCACAGGCCTGCTGACCACTTCGGAGGCTATACCCGGCTGTGCACATGCAGGAACGTGTCGTCTCTGAGGTGGGAAGGCAGAGCTGGGAACAGTCACCATTGTTCACACTGCAGGGGTTGGTTCCTTGGAGGCCTACGGGAATGGTGTGATCAAGAAGCCCCACTCAGGCCACCAGAAGCCAAGCTGGGGGCAGTGCTGGTGCCCCAGCTTGAGGACTGGTCCTGGTCAGAGACAGCTGGTATTTGGGAATGTTTTCATCTCTTCAGCCTCCCACCTCTTCCCCCAACCTCTGCTGATCTCCTCCTGGCTTCCCAACATCTCCCACAACTCTCAGCTCCCATCCTCCATTTGCCTTTGACCCTCACCAAGTTGGATGCTCTCATCATACACCTTCATGTGCATAACCAAGGTCGTGCTGTTTCTCAGGACCACAGCCCCTGAGCCGTCTGCCTTATTGCACGTGCCCATCTTCTCAGAAACCTGGTCTGCCCACCACAGCTTGTCTCCTGGTTTGGAGAGACAGAGAGCAGTGAGGAGAGAAGACGCACTCTCAGGTTCAGAGAGAGACACAGGTCACCTTATTTACCACCAACCAACGTCCTCACCTCGAATTACCATATACCCCTTCTCACTTTATTGCCAGGCCCTCTTCTATACACACACACACACACACACACACACACACACACACACCCTCTCCGTGCAGAAGCCCTCCTCCTTGGTCAGTCCCCCAGCCCTCACCCATGATGGCCAGTGCAGTGGCTTTGCCCAGCTGGCTCTTCATGGTGTCAATGACTTCCAGGCCACTCCCATCGAGGTTGCAGCGGTTGATGGTGTGGTTTCCAGAGCTGATCCAATACAATTTGTTCTCAGGAAAATCAATAGCCAGGCCTGGCGGGGACATGGAAGGGACAGAGGGAGAAGGGGCTTGGCACTTCCAGCCTGGTGAAGTGGTGAGCCTGGGACTCTCCCTCACCTAGACTCATGACTTCCCATCATGGAGTATGAGAGGGGTCCCCTGTAGGTGGTTGCAGGACTGGGGGGGAGGGAGAAAGTTTTGGGAAAACAGAGACCCCACAGGGATCACAGGTTGATAGATCTAAATCTGGAAGGGCCCTTGGAGGCCATCTAGTCCAACCTTCTCATTTTACAGATGAGGAAACTAAGGCTAGCTAGGCAGGCTAAATACCTTGCCCAAGATCATAAATAGTAAATAAAGGTGAGATTTGAACCTAGGTCCTACAGCGTCAAAGCCAGGACTCTCCACCATACCAAGCTGCTTCCTTCCTTGTGATTTGGGGGAAATGGGAGAAAGGGTAGCAAATAATAACATCCTTGTAATACTCTGGGGTTTATGAATCCCCTTACACATACTTTAGGGCTGGAGAGAACCTTAGGAATTATCCAGTCCAATGACCTCATCATTCAGATGAGGGAACTGAGACCAAAGCAGTGAAGAGATTTGTTTAAGGTCATCTGGCGAGCTAGTGACAGAACCGAGATTTAAGTCTATATCTCACGACCCTAAGTCTCAAGCTCTTTGCACTATGTTGGTAACTACCAGGGGAAGGGCTCTACTGGGTTTTTGGGTTTGGGGGCCCAAGGGCTAGACTCATACCCACAGGGCCTTTCTGGCCAGTGAAGAGGAGGCTGCGGTTGCTGCCATCCAGACTGGCCATACTGATGTTATCCCCATCTGTCCAGTACAGCTTCCTAGAGTAGAGAAAGGCATGGTATGAGAGGCAAAGGGCTTATCCTTCATGTGCCCAGACCCTCTCTGAGGGCCCCCCCCCCACTACCCCAGCTCTCCACCTCCAAAGTCATGGAATCTTTTCGTCCAGTATTCCTGAATGGACGTCCTCCCTCCCGTAGGAAGGGGTTCCCAGGTGAAGGCTCTGGGTCTCACACATGACTCTGAAGGTAGATGATCTCCCTAGACTGACCCATGCAGGGGGTGAACAGCAAGTCCGTGTGGCTGTTCTAGTCCCTGGACCACAGCATTCTTGAAGGAGCCGTCCAAACGGGCCACGTTAATCTGCTTCTTGTTGGTGTCATAGCTTGTCCAGAACAGATTTCGGGACACCCAGTCCACGGCCAGCCCATGAGCATTTGGAAGATCTGGGGAAACATGGAACAGGATGTTATGTGGGAGCAGGGAAGGGCTCGGGCTGGACGTCCAAAGTTCGAGGGATCCAGAGGCCCAGGCCCTGTGGGAATAAGGGATGGGAGCCTAGCATTTATATCAGAAGCATCAGGAGCTAAAGCTCAGGGGTGGGAGGTATAGAAAGAGTCGCATTTGTAGGTTGGATGGATAGGAGGGTCGGGTCATGAACCGACCTGGAGTTGAGGTCTAAGTTTAGGTACCTGCAGAAACAACGGTCTCAACGCCAGTGCCGTTAATGAAGGCACGTTTGATGGCCTGGGTTCGGACATCAGACCAGTAGACACGCTGCTCTCGGGCATCGTAATCGAGGACCGTGACATTGTCAATGTCAGGGACAGTGAATGAGATAATGTAGTTGTAGTACGGGGCATCTAGGTCCACACCCCGGATCTCCATCTGACGAGCATACAGCAAGAACTTCTTAAACTCTGTGGGGGACAATGGTATCACAGAATGGGTCATCACAGGCAGCCCTCTGCCTCCAAACTCTCAACATGTACATAAGGATCTACTTGCGCTCTGGGCAAGGGGGCGCTCTGATTCTTCTTATTCATTCTTTCACCCTTCAAGACCCAATGGAGGGGCTATCTCCAACAAGAAACCTTCGCTGACTCCTTCCTGAACCGCACCACCTCCCTCAGCCTTTATCAATGCCTAGACCCAGGTGAAAACGATTTGACTCCACATTTCTCGCAGTATTTTGCCTGGAATTCTTGCTGCCACTCAACCCACTCTCCCTTGTGTCATGGCTACCCCACCCACCCCTGCTTCAATTTACCACTGGCCCCTTGAAGACCCTACCCTTCCACCTCCATACCATAGCAGGTGGTATTGTCCTTGTCCAGCTTCATGAGGTGGGGGCAGGCACAGGAGACAGTCCGGTTGTAGTTGATGAGGCACAGATGAGAACAAGGGCCCCGGCCTCCATTGGCCTCACAGGGATTAGGAGCTGAAGGTCAGAGAAAGGAGGGCAGTAGAGTCTTCTCTTCCTGCCTTGCACACTATGTTCCTTCCTTCTTTACCCACCTCGTCCTCTCCCCCATATTTCTGGTCCAACTATATTCCCACTCTGGGGATTACCTTCCATCACCAGTCCCAGACTGGGTGTATCATTGTTCCCAACCTCGATTCCACTACTCCCATGTTCCATCCCATGGGATTCTATTCTCCCAGGGTGGAGGGAAGCTGAGCAAAAAAAGGGGGGCCTTCCCTGCTCACCCAAGGGCCATAAAGATGTCTTATATGTCTGTCTCTGTTTCCCACCTAGGCCTTCCTCTTATCTAATGTTTCCCCATGTATCAGCCTTTCCTTCCCCAAGTTCTCCTTACCCATAGGCTGCCTGGAGGGGTGATACACTTGCAGATCAAAGGGCTGTGTATTGGTCCGCTGGACAACGGTGACATTGTGGCCAGTCCACTTGTTGGCTTTGGCCAGTGTGTTTGTTCGCCAGTCAGTCCAGTACACCTCTCCTCCATACAGTGTCACTGCGAACGGGTGTGATAGGAACTCATGTCCCCGAAGTACCTCCATGTGGCCGGAGCCATCGTAGCGGGCAGAGTAGATGGCATCAGACCTAAGGATATGATAGAGTGAGGAGACTGCCAGGATCCATTCACTCTTAGGCTTCCCTTTCCTTCAGCCTGCCCTCTGCCAGCGCTCCTCTCTGTCTCTAGTGCCCCTAATCTTTAGGAGCCTCAAGTTAACCACTGGCCTTCCCCCACACTTGGTGGGTCCATACCTCCTCTTATCTACCCTCTTCTTGGTCTTTAGCTCTGTTTCCCCATGAGTCCCTAGATTCCTAAGCCATCCCCACTCTCGAATCAGACTTTTCTCTATTCTCCGCCATCTCCAATTTTCTAATAATGTCTCCTTCCTGGTCCTTAGCTCCTCACCCCTGCTTCCCTCATTTCCCAGCCTAGAACATGTATCTCTGCTAGTATGCTTCTTCAATGGTCCTGGAGGGTCCTGAATTCACTGAGCATGCCACTGGGGAAGGTGGAGACCAGAGAGCGGGGGGAGCCACGGGAGATGATGCTGATTTGGGGCTCAGAGGTTGCCTCCGAGTGGCTGAAGGGGTTACAGGATAGGCAGGAGAATGAGGTCTGAGAGAAGCAGGCTGACCGAGCATCAATCCAGAGGATTCTCTTCTCCAAGTAGTCCACAGTGAGCCCATTGGGCCAGCCTCCAGAACCAGTTTCCCGATGGATGGTGCGTCGGCCAGCTCCGCTCATGGAGGCTGCCTCGATTCGGGGAAGGCTGGCATCCCAATCTGTCCAGAATAGGATCCTGGAGTGGGGGTGAGAGGATAAGTGTAAGAGAATAAAGAAAAAACCATGAGAGGAATTTTCCCAGTCTGCCTAAAACAGAATCCTGAGGGGAGGGGTGGAAAAGTAGCTATTGCCTCATGGTAACAACGATAGCTCTTTTATAATGCTTCAAGGTTTACAAAGTTTTGTTTTCCTCATTTTATTTTCTCAACCACCATGGGAGTCAGGAGCTATTATTATTCCAATTTTACAAATGAGGAAACCGAGGCAGACAGTGGTGAAGTAACTTTACCAGGGTCACACAGCTTCTAAGTGTCTGAGGTAGGATCTGAACTCAGGTCTCGCTGACTCCAAATCCAGCACTTGGTCCAATATGTCACCTAACTTCCCCATACTGAATGAGGAGGACCAGGGGAAGCCTCACCCATCGCGGGGATCCAGCGCTATGGCTCTGGGGTGTTCTATGTCTCCAGCCAGGAGGGTGGTTCTCATAGTCCCATCCAACCTGGCCACTTCAATCTGGTCCAGGTTGCTTTCGACCCAGTAAATGTTGCCAGCAATCCAGTCTACAGCCAGGCCCTCAGGCGTTGCCAGTCCATACTGAATCACCACCTCAAAGCTAGTCAGTGCTAAAGAGGGGGGAGGCAGTTTGCAATGAGGTTAGATCCTGCTGGGTGGGAGGGAGGAAGGACCACAGGGAGTCTAAGAGTCTCACCACCTCAGACACTTTCCCAATCCCCTCTGTGCCTTTACCTTTTCTCCAACCCTAGATTTCTACTGCTCCTTCAACTGTCCCTCTCACCTGCCAAGAACAGGGATCAAACCCAGGGTCAAAGATGTGAGTAGGGCTCATAGCCTCCCAGGTTATGCTTGATCCCTATTTAATACACTTCTTACATCTGAGAAGGGGTGTCCTCCCCCCAGAAAACCCTTTCCAATAAGCCCAGCTCCAATTTCAGCCCTGAGACTGCTCATTATGCTAATTATCAGGCTGGCAGCTCTTCTGATGATAATTACGGGGCGTCAGCCGAAGGGACTTAAAGCAGAGTCTAACTCAATTAGCAGGGAGGGTGGGGGATGAGAGCCAGTGGCCCCTGTCTGTCTGTCTCTGCCTCCAGTGCTATATGGGTTTTCTCTCCATGCCTCTTTTTGTATCCCTGTCCACGTCTCTCTTCCATGCTATGTTATTATGTATGGTCATCTGTCCTGGCTAGTCACCTCCATTGTCCAGCAGCTTTCCCCGGTAGATCTTGTCCTCCACCACATCGGTCCAGTAGAGGGCACTGTGGCTGAGATGGAAATCTAGAGCAATGGTGTTCCGAAGGCCAGGCACCAGAACACTGTAGTCCCCTTTGTGAAGGTCAATTCGTCTGATCTCATGGCGATTGGAGAAGATGATGAAGGGCTTGAACGGGTCTGAGGAGAGTGTGGGGGGGGGGAGGTCAGCGAGGGACCCAGACATCCCTGGCTTTCCCACTTCAACCTGCAGCCTGGGATAAGGGGTCCTGGTATTTGCCAGCCCCAGAGAGGACCCTCAAGAAAGGGCCCCCACTCTCTGCAAAACGGGGTCCTGGCGTATGGCTCCTCCAATTATGGCGTCCGTGGGTCAGCCCTCAGCTGCCCCCAGGACCCCTCCCCTCCCCGACTGGAGTCCAGTCCATACCCAGGCTGTGGCAGCTCTCGCCATCGGGCTCCAGCATCCAGCCCTCGTAGCAGGAACACTTGACGCTGAACTTGTTCTGCTCACACTTCTGGCTACATTTGAGATGCTTGGCACAGTAGCTCTGGATCTGACAGGTGTGGTTGTCGGCTGCCAGCTCCATGCCCAGAGGACATGAACACAGGATGCCCTCCCCAGGAGCCACAGAACAGTTGTGACTGCAGCCACCATTGTTCAGGGAGCACTGGTCTGTGGGGAAAGGATCGGGACGGAGTGGTCAGAGGGGAAGGCAGACCTCAAAGGCCCAGCCCAAACAGGGTTACCAGAACCCCTTCCCAGGCCATTTCTTTCCAGCCAGGCATAAGAGAGTCACAGGAAGTTTTAAGAAAGAAATGACCCCTATAGGGCTTCTCTACCAGGACCCTGCCTGGGAAAGTTAGATTTTCCCTTTGAACTCCCACAGTACTTTGTAGATGCTTATCCCACTTAGTATCATTATCTGTGTCCAAATCTTATGTCTAGGACTGTAAACATGCAGGAAGGATTCCTTTCCTTCACAGGACATTTGCGAAATCAGGGCACGTGTGTGTGTGTGTGGGGGGGGGGGGGATGTTCTCATCCCAAAGCTTCCAACCTCTTTCCCATCTGAAGGCTCCTTCTCATTCCCCACCTGCCCTTGACCCCTGTCCTCCCCTTCAAAGCTGAAGCTGCCCTGCCTGGTAACGTCTGAAATCCCTCCATGGTTTGGCCCCACCTGGCTTTATCTCCCACCGCTCCCAAACAGAAACCTTCCTTTCCAGCAAAACTGGTTTACTTTCTGTCCCCCAAACACACCCTAATGCGTTCCTTTCACCCAGACTGCCTTTGATTCAGCCTGGGATACCGTTCTTTCTCCTTTCCACCTATCCTAAGCCAAATTCCTAAGGTGGTGGAGCGATTGCCTCCGATCCCACTTATCCTTTCTGGCTGGGTTTGAGTATCAGTCACTGCCTTGCCCAGACCAACAAGATCAAGCAAGGGTGCTCTGGACCCCACAACTCACTGTCTCACCTAACCTTTTGGCATTTATCTCACCAGCATTCTTGGTTTACCTTTTTCCTGGGTTGCTCTAGTCTCCCCAACTAGAGAGTAAGTTTTTAGAGGGCAGAGACAATGACTTCTTCTTGGCCTCCCCCTCCCCAACAGTGCCAGGTATCTATGTGAATTCATGAGTGTGAATAACTTCAGGTATAGAAATTGCTTCAGCTAATGCAGATAAGTCTTAGAAAGTTGCCTGAGGCACCCAGAGGTGATGTGACTTGCCTGGGTCTCAGAACTAGTTAGCATCAGCAGTAGGGATTTGAGACCAAGTCTTCCTGATTCCTCTGCAGTCTATCCTCTAAGCTATGCTGGCCCCTAGCTAGGCACGTAGCATGAGGAAAATAAATAGCTGTGGACTGGCCCCACCCACCAGCAACTTACCACAAAGGTCACCCTCATCGGAGCCGTCTCCACAATCGTCATTGCCATCACAGAGCTTGTCGGGGGGCAGGCAGACAGAGGTGTTGTTGGCACAAGTGTGTGAGGGGGGCTTACAGGCCAGGGACTCACAGTTCTCCTCATCTGAATTGTCTACACAATCACTGTCCCCGTCACATACCCACGCCTTGCTGATACACCGTCCTGGTTGGGAAGACGCAGAGTGAGTGGACAGATAGCAGGGAGGAAGGGCATCTATATCTGATCCCCACATAATCCCCATTTCCATCATTTAAGACTCAACTGGCTTCTCTAGGGATGGTGTGCTGCAGATGTGGCTTGGGTTCCACTAGGAACAAGAAGGCCCCAGGTGGATTTAAGACTCGGTACTACCATGGACTGTATTTTCTTTTCTTTTTTTTTTTTTGGAAGGGGAAAGGCAAGGCAATTGCGATTAAAGTGACTTGCCCAAGGTCACACAGCTGTTAAGTATGTCATGTGTCTGAGGCTGGATTTGAACTCAGGTTCTCCTGACTCCAGGGCCAGTGCCCTATTCACTGCCTTCCTAGGATGGTACAATACCTACCTCATACTGTGGATCGGGCATCCTCTCTGCGCTGCTCTCTCCCCCCATCATCCCAGTCTCCTTCCCTACCATCTCCTTTCCTACTTCTACCCTCTTAAAGTGCTTAGCACATAGTAGGTCCACATAAATGTTTCTTGCCTTCTGTTTCAGCCCAGTCTCCTTCCCTACTCCCTGAGTGGACCCAGTTTAAAGCTCTTAGAACAGCTCCCGGCACATAGTAGGTGCTTTTATAAAATACTTCTTCCTTTCAGCCCAGTCTACTTCCCCACTCTACTTCCCAGTTTCCCTCTTGCCTCCTCCCTCCCTGCCACATCACCCCCAGGGGCTTTTTTCTTTACCTGAATCTTTGCAGCCAAACTTGACATTGGGGTCACAGACATGTGTGATCCCTTCACAATTCTTCTCATCACTGGAGTCCATACAATCTGTGTCTCCGTCACAGCGCCACCGAAGGGGAATGCACAGTCCATCTAGTCGACACTGAAACTCATCTGTGTGGCAGCCACCAGGAGGTCGAGTGGCTGGAGACAAGGGGTGGCGAAGGACATGAGGGCAAGGCTTTGGAGACAGTCTCTCTCCTCGTCCCCAAGTTCAACCTAACAACCCTGGGTTCCTAGCTTTCTCCTCAGAAGGGATTCCAAGCCTTCTTCCCAGGCAAGAACCATCCAGCACTCTCCTGTCTACTCCCCCGTGTCTTTCCATCTCTGAGGTGACCATCTGTGCTCACACCAAATCTCATCACCAAGGCCTGCTCAATTCCTCCTTCCCAATAGCTTTCTCACTTCCCCTTCCCTCTCTGTTCTCTCTGCCATCACCTTAACTCAGGTCCTAATCATCCTGCCTGGAACTGCAATAGCTTCCTAGCTGCTTTCCTTGTTTCTTCATCCTTCACATCCCCGGCTGATTAAGCTGTTTAAAATAGTACCTTCAACTTCTCATTTCCCTGCTCAAAAAATCTGCCGTGGGTTCCCAGTCTCTCAAGGTCCTTCAGGGTCTGGCTCCATTGTTCTTGTCCAACCTTCTCTTCTGTTCCCTACTTTTCAGCTCAAACTGGAGTCTGCCTGATGTATTTGCTAAATCCTATTAAAGAATTAACAGTCCCACCTCCTCCAGGAAGCCTTCCTTAACCACCCTTCCACTGACTCCCACAGAACCTATGGCTAAATCATTCCCTCAGCACTCACCACACACTGTTTTGTTTTGTTAGTTGTCTTCTCATATATGTGTGTCTGGTCTCCTCAAATAGACTAAGATCCTTGAGGACAGGACTGTGTCTTATCCTTTGTATTCCCTACGGTGTCTGGCATAACGAGCACTTAATACTTTTGATTGATTGATGAAGTGGTTATGAGTCTCATTTCAAAGTCTGTCCCCATCCCCAAACACCGCAAAGCTCTTTTCTTCCAGGTGCCCTCCCTAATGCAGGTGGCACGGCTCTGGATGCTGTGCCCCTCTCTAATGCCCACCTTGGTTAGCAGTGATGGCATGGTAGCTGCTGTGCCTTCCCTGTGAAGCTCTTATCTGGGTACCCAGAATGGTTGGTGTGGCTCTGGCTTCTGTGCTACCTTCATGCCCCTCTCCTCTATGTGACTCTTGAGTTCGAATACTATGCCCCTGCTCTCCTGGTGCCAAGTATAGTTAATGTGCATCTGGCCCCTTCTCCCCACCCTTGCCCCAAGCTCCTCTCCTCTAAGTGCTCTCCAAGGCTGGTGTGGATCTATGGCTACTGTGTCCCCTCACAGCCCTCTCTTTCAGGTGCCCGTTTTGACTGGTGCAGCCCTGCCATACTGAGGTGCCCACCCCGGTTAGTGTAGTTGGTGCAGCTCTGGCCATGCTTCTCTCCTGCAGGTGCCTGCCCTGGCTGGGGAAGGTTTGCCAGCTGGGCCCCCCATGTCCCTCTCCTTCAGATGCTCACCCTGATTGGTGCAGTTGGCATGGGTCTCATCACTGTAATCTCCACAGTCGTTGTCCCCATCACAAGTCCAGTGCTCAGGAATGCACCGACCGCTGTTACACTTGAACTGGGAACTGGAGCAGGAGTGACTGCAGCCCGCCTCATCACTGTTGTCTCCACAGTCATTGTCTAGCAGACGGCATGGGGGGAGGGGAGCAGGAAGGGAAGGGAAAAAGAGAGGGAGAGTGTCGGCAGAGCCGGCCTTCCC